>NC_067400.1:323154898-323458023 GCF_016432865.1 Antechinus flavipes | reverse complement strand
ACCCAGGCCAATATATGACACACCTGCCAAAGCTCTCACTAGCCCATCCTCTGGAGCCAGTTGCATGATAAAGAGAAGCTTTGATAATGAGAAAGGTACTTTGTCTAGCCCAACCTAGAGTTCCATTGAGGCACCCAGGTTCTCTCCAGGCTGGCCACCAGAGATTAAGGGAAAAGAAAAGTCCTACTACAAACCCTCAGTCTACAAATATTTATTGGGTCAGGCATGGATGGGCTGTTTACTGCATCATAGATGAGACAATAGATCCATTGAATATTATGTTCTAGGCACTAGGGATACAACTACAGAAGCAAGACAATCAATGAATGCTATTTATGAAGCACATTTGGCTACATAGAAGAAATAGTCGGAAAGGGATCTTTCTTTTAGCCAGGGCTTCTTGACTGTTTTTGAATAACTAGAATAGTGTAGTGGTCCTGGAGTCAGGAAGATCTGTGTCCAAATCTGTGGCCCCAGTTAAATCACTTAACTTTTACCTCAATTTCCTCAATTGTAAAATGGGGATAATAATAGCACCTACCTTGAAAGATAATCATTCAAATCAAATGAGAGGACATTTATAAAGTACTCAGCATAGTGCCTGACATGGTGTCATACTCCCTTCTTCCCTGGTTAAAACAATAGGGATAATAGTAGCACATATCTCCCAACATTGCTGTGAGAATTAAATGAAGTAATATTTGTAAAAGGTCTGGCACTATGTAGGCACATAATAACTTGTTTCCTTCCTTCCTCTCATGCATTTTTCTCACCTGTAAAATGAACTGGAGAAGGAAATGGGAAACCACTGCTGTATCATCATCAAGAAAACCCTAAATGGGGTCACAAAGACTGTAGATGGGACTGAAATGACTTGAACAACAATCTTTTGGGAGATAGGAAGGTGATACAATGGATAGAGTGTCAGCCCTGGAGTCAGAAAGACCTGAATTCAAATCTGGCCTCCAATACTTATTAGTTATATGACCCAAAGCAAGTTATTTAACTCTGCCTCAGTTTCCTCATCTGTAAAATGAATCAGAGAAGGAAATAGCAAACTACTACATTATCTTTGCAAAGAAAATCCTCAAGGGAGTCATGAAGAGTTGAACATAACTAATTGACTAAACAATAACAACACAAACCTCACTATGTTTTTAAACACATAGTATCATATTGAAATATAGATATTAAAATATTTTTAAAACAATTTCATGGACTTCAAATGAAAAATCCCTGATAGGCAGTCATAGGGATTGTGGGAAAATCATTATATAGTACACCATTATGCCCATTCTAATAGCCATCTGGCAATATTGATTTGATTATTGTTCCCCGAGGGAGAAGGAGAAAGTGGAGGGAGAGAGGGACTTATTTGGGAGCAGGGAAGATGCCCAAACTGGCTAGACCATGGTGCCCTCATGGATGAAAAGGATAGGGTGAAGCACAGTCTGGTGGCTACTAGCCACAAATCACTCAATCCCAAAAGGGAAAAGTCTGCTGTAGGCCCAGGACCAGCTCTGTTCCACCCACCTCCTTCTCATTTGACCACACTAGCAAGTACCCAGGAGTATTGCAACATGGCTCCCATAGACTCAAGAATCGTTATATTCTTGAGGTTTACTAAGAGTGAGCATCCCTGGTATCTCGAATTGCTATCCTGTCAAAAAAAAAATCAACAGTGCCTCACTTGAGTTCAGATAATGACCCAGAAAAGCAAGCTTCTTGACAGAAACATTAGAATCTGCTCTCTTCCTCCTGGTAATCTTTTAAAAACAGTAGCACAATTCTGCTATTTTATAAAAGGCAAACAGCACCTTCTACTCACAATACATACATATATAGATTGCTTAGCAAAACTCCATCCACAGCCCAATTCCATAACAGAACTCCTCCCAAGTCTCAGGACCACCATTATATATTTAGCATTAACATGATTTAAAAAGATAAGTTGTCAAGTATTGTTTGGACAATTCACTTTGTTTTTGAAGCCCCAATCCCAGCTGGATGGAGCTATTTGTGAGTAGCTCAAAGAGAGTATAGACAAGTTTAAGCTCACAATAAATATTCTTATTCTGGATTGGACTGCGAGTTGGTTTTTCTTCAGTCATTTCAGTCATATCTGACTCTTTATGACTCCATTTAGGGTTTTTTTGGCAGTGATATTAGAGTGGTTTGCCATTACCTTCTCCAGCTCATTTTCCAGACAAGGAACTGAGGCAAAAAATGGTTAAGGGACTTGTCCAAGGTCACATAGTTAGGAAGTATCTGAGGCTGAATTTGAAATCAGAAAGAGTTTTCCTGATTCTAAAACTAGTGTCCTCTCCAATGTTTTATCCAGCCACCATAGGTTATGCTAGATGAATCCAAAGGAGATTAGACAACATGAAATGGTAGTGAACTCAATCAGCACAGGAATAGGAGGGACAGAACCAGATAGTCACACGAACCCCAAATGAGAATTGGCAGGGCATGAATATTGATAGGACAAGTAGGCAAAGAATTCAAAGGCAGAATACAATGTACTATTAAACCATAGAATTGAAACTGAACCAAGGAAGGTGAGGGCAAAATAGAATCAATAGACTGGAAGAATGAGGAAGGGAAGAGGGTCTAGTAGAAGTAATTACGGTTAAAAACTAGGTTTAGAAAAGGTAGATAGAACAACTTTAGATGATGAAGAGGTCAAAGTTCAATCACTCCTGTGAATAGTGAGAGAAATGATTATTTCTTTCATATTATTATTAATATTACTATCATATATTAATAACTAATTACTAAATTAGAACCTTTTTTTGTTTCCTCACTCAGAAGTCAACCAGAATGGAAAATCTTTGGCAAAGATTTAACCTGACTAAGGTTAACCAAGGCAGTGAAAGAAATTCCAAGTTTATATGGATGGATAGATTCCTGCTCATTGTATTTACTCACAGATTTAGGAAAATGTGGATTCTCCCTTTTCTTGGACAGATGATTTAGAAATGTATAACTAACTGAAGAGTTAGTTAGTTGATTGAAGAATCAAGGCTTGAGAGATTGAAGTCATATACCCCCCAAGGCCAAGAGCCCATATTTTATTATAATATCAATTATCTCATTAATTGTTAACCAATGTTGATTGCCACTCTCAGGAGCACCCATTCTTCCAAGGGCATATAAATTGAATCCAGAATGCAACTGACTTCTTTTATTAATGAAATGCTAGTATTATTAATAAAATGATTACCCAGAAACTAAGTCTGTCACAATGGTCAGATGAAATAGAGTCAAGGAGGAGGTCATAGGAATTGAGGATATGAATGATGAAAGTTCCAAAAATAAAGGCATGAAATGAGAAGGACATGAAAACCTATAAGCCAAGTGCTAAATTCTTTGAGAAAGGGGGAGTATTCTGAAAGCTCATAGATGAGTACAATAAAGATCTGGATAAATTGATACAGATGGATGAAGTGAACCTCAAAGGAGGAAAGGGATGGCAGCAGAGGAATGGTCTGGAAGGCTGTGGGGAACAAGAAATAGGATGATTTCCTTCCAATTGTGTAAGGAATAGAAAGAAGACCAGTTTAACTAGACCACAGCATGTGGAAGATAAGTAATCTATAATAAGCCAGTAGGACCTAGATATGAAGGACTTTAAAAACCAAGCAGAGGAGTTTATACCTGACCCCAGAGGTAATAAAGAGTGGTGTTTACTGGTTTACTGAGTAGAATCAAATAGACCTGTGTTTAAATAAAATCACATTGGCAACCCTGTGGAGAATTGATTAGAGAGGGGAGAGACCTGATGTAGGAAGAACAACTAGAAAGCTACTACAATAGTTCAGGCACTGGGGCTGAGGGTCTGGACTAAGGAAACAGTCATGGGACTTGAGAAAAAGGAACAGTTGTGAGAAATGTTGTGGAGGTGAAAACAACCACCTAAGTGGGAAGCTTGGGATGGTTAAAGAAAAGTCACATAAAAATGTTTTAATATTGACAAAAACATTATAAAGAATGAGTGAATAAAACAATGGGTCTAGAGTCAGGAAAAATTGTCTTCTCAAGTTCAAATCCACACTCAGACACTTCCTAGATGCATGATCCTGAGCAAATCACTTAACTCCATTTCCTCATTTGTAAAATGAGCTGAGAAGGAAATGGCAAACCATTCCAGAATCTGTGCCAAGAAAACATCACATAGTGTCACAAAGAGTCAGTTGTGATTGAAAAATAATTGAAAAACAATATATCAAAAATATTTACAGCAGAACTATTTGTGGCAGGAAAGAACTGGGAATAAAGTAGCCCAGTCCATTGACTGGGGAATGGCTAAATAAATTTGTGGTAGATGAATGTAGTGGAATGTTCCTGTGATATAAACAATGAATTACAGAGAAGCCTGGGAAGATTTACATGATCTACATTCAGGTGGAATAAGAAGAGCCAAGAAAACAATATACATTATGATTATGACAACCTCAAAACAGTCAATAATGAATGTTGTGCAATGATAAAAACCAAGGCTGGTCCTGAGTGGGACCAGGTGAAAATTTCTCCAAAAATCTGACCTAAGGCTCAGACCTTAGGTCTGATTTCAGGAACTCATGTGATCCCTCTTAAAGGGCTGTAGGGCAGGAAAGGTCAGACCCTAAGCCTAAGTTTCAGGAAGTCACATGACCCATAGGAAATAGACAGCCTTGCTGACCATTGGTCAATGGTTACTTCCTTTTCAGTCCATCCAACGAACCCAAGTCTTTTGCTATTTAACCAATTCAATATTTCCGGCTCACCACCAGACACCATGCTGGGAGATGGGAGCTGAAAGGCTATGGATCTGCTCAGGTATGCTTGGGTCTCTCCTGTCAAGGACCAAATAAATGCTTCCTGTTTGTACCTGAAGGTGCCTCTAAGTAATCAGTTTGGGTGAGTGGTCCAGCCCCAATCCCACACAGTTTGTGGGGGCTCATCTGGGATCTGTGACTTCCCAGAGAGATGGCTGGGATCCTGATGCAAGGCAGGAGCCAGATTGTGTTTTCTCTGAGCGTCCTTGAGATCAGACCCTCAGGCTCTCTCTCTGGGAAGTATGGGCCCGAAGAGAGGCATCCAGATACAAACAGAAGCATGAGTCTCCAAAGAAGCCTAAGGGCAAGTGAATAGTCTGGTAATTTATGCACATAATCCAGAGGGAAGAGCACTGCCTGTGCCCTTGGGCTGTCCTTAAGTGGAAGGGGAAGCCAGAATGAAGTTCTGATAAACATCACAGAGATAGGGGCACTCTGGATGACTGCAGGATGGAGGAGACTCCTCTGGGCTTGGGGATCTGAGCAGATCTCAAGCCATGAGATTGGAGCTCTCCCCAGAAATGGAGAAAGAGAAGTCCAAAACAAATCTATGGAGCAAAAAAAAAAAAAAATCTAAAATATCACCAGTGTGCACTTGATGATATATTGCTGTCTTGGGGGGGGGGGGGGGGGGGGGGGGGCAGAGAACAATCCTCTTCTATGTAATTTTTGTCTGTTGGATCTTTGTGCAAAATGTCTGTGTTATATCTGTTATATGAACTAGATTTTGTTTTTTGTTTTTTTAAAAAAAAGAAAGAAAGAAAGGCCTGCTGATTTTTTCCTGTAAACTTCAGCTCTGGCCAAGCTGGGGACTGCAGGAAAAGTTAGCTAATTTTTGAGAGCAATGATTGGAGATTCTGGCAATTGGTCATTTCAAGATTTCAAATGTGCTTAACATAAAACAAATGGTTTGAGTGTTAACTTCTTTTATTGGATTTAATTGTTTCATATTTGGTAACTTTATATGAGGGTTCAGATGTGACCAACATATAATACCATCATTAAAATAAATGAATTTTTTTGTGTGTAAAACAATTTGGAAGCAAATTTAACTAAATTAAGGCCTCTGAGAGGGAAAAGAGTGAATAGAATAAAGAGAGTCTCTTTCTCTTTCTTTCTCCTTCCCTCATTCCATGACAGCAGCAGGGGCATGTGGAGTGAAAGAGAGTGAAAGAAACTATGCTCAATATACCAAGATAAGATCAAAATGGGTCCATGACCTAGGCATAAAGAACGAGATTATAAATAAATTAGAGGAACATAGAATAGTTTATCTCTCAGACTTGTGGAGGAGAAATTTGTGATCAAAGATGAACTAGAGACCATTACTGATCACAAAGTAGAAAATTTTGATTACATCAAATTAAAAAGCCTTTGTACAAACAAAACTAATGCAAACAAGATTAGAAGGGAAGCAACAAACTGGGAAAACATCTTCACAGTTAAAGGTTCTGATAAAGGCCTCATTTCCAAAATATATAGAGAACTGACTCAAATTTATAAGAAATCAAGCCATTCTCCAATTGATAAATGGTCAAAGGATATGAACAGACAATTTTCAGAGGATGAAATTGAAACTATTACCACTCATATGAAAGAGTGTTCCAAATCATTATTGATCAGAGAAATGCAAATTAAGACAACTCTGAGATACCACTACACACCTGTCAGATTGGCTAAGATGACAGGAAAAAATAATGATGAATGTTGGAGGGGATGCGGGAAACCTGGGACACTGATGCATTGTTGGTGGAACTGTGAACGAATCCAACCATTCTGGAGAGCAATCTGGAATTATGCCCAAAAAATTATCAAATTGTGCATACCCTTTGATCCAGCAGTGTTTCTATTGGGCTTATATCCCAAAAAAATACTAGAGAAGGGAAAGGGACCTGTATGTGCCAAAATGTTTGTGGCAGCCCTGTTTGTAGTGGCTAGAAACTGGAAAATGAATGGATGCCCATCAATTGGAGAATGGCTGGGTAAATTGTGGTATATGAATGTTATGGAATATTATTGTTCTGTAAGAAATGACCAGCAGGATGAATACAGAGAGGACTGGCGAGACTTACATGAACTGATGCTAAGTGAAATGAGCAGAACCAGGAGATCATTATACACTTCAACAATGATAATGTATGAGGACATATTTTGATGGAAGTGGATTTCTTTGACAAAGAGACCTAACTCAGTTTCAATTGATAAATGACGGACAAAAGCAGCTACACCCAAAGAAAGAACACTGGGAAACGAATGTGAACTATCTGCATTTTTGTTTTTCTTCCCGGGTTATTTATACCTTCTGAATCCAATTCTCCCTGTGCAACAAGAGAACTGTTTGGTTCTGCAAACATATATTGTATCTAGGATATACTGCAACATACCCAACATATATAGGACTGCTTGCCATCTAGGGGAGGGGGTGGAGAAAGGGAGGGGAAAAAAATTGGAACAGAAACGAGTGCAAAGGATAATGTTGTAAAAAAAAAAAAAAAATTACCCTGGCATGGATTCTGTCAATATAAAGTAATTATTAAATAAAAATTAAAAAAAAAAAAAGAAACTATGCTCAATCAGTTTAGTGAAATTTGTTATCTAAAATATGATAGTAAAAGCAGTTTTATATAAATTGTAATCCTTTTGCACTGACTTTTGGGGGGGACGACAGAAAAGCACTTGGCTGCTTTTAAAACAAGCAGCCTAGTCCGAAAGCCTTTTCTTATTCAAAAAAGAAAAGAAAAAAAGAGTAAAATCTTATGTTTATTAGCTTTGCATTTTAAAAATCTTGAGACCTGAGACTATACAGCTCTGAATAGGGAGTATGTAAAAGATAACAAAGAAATCTGATTTCAATCAAAGAAAGTACACATGGGAAGTGAAGAGGAGTCTTCTTTTGGAATTCCTCTTAAATTGCAAATTTGTTAAGCTTCTTAAAACTATTTTGTAAAGTTATTATCCTTGAGAAATAAGTTACATAGGTCCCAATGAATGATTGAGTTTACTAATAATCTACAACTTTGTTGAGTAGAAACAACTTATAATAATTGGCTTTTATATCAGGAATGTTGAGCTTAAAGACCACCTCCTCAGATGTCAAGATGAGTTGTAAATTTTATGTGATGAATCTTTTACAATTATATGAGATGATCACTATTAAATGATATGTGCTAGAATTGTGAATTTGTTTACTTTAAGCACAAGATCTTAAAAATTTACGTGCAAATATTGAAACATTACTACTAGAAATTTAAATCTGTATTTGATTTGACTTTAAGTTAAAAAAATAGATTATTAAAACAAAGTTCTGGTACTTATCTTAGGGGGTCACATGTTTGTATCCCTTAATTAGATAAAGTATGTTGCTTTCTAAAATGTATATTGGGGAATTTGTTAAAATTATGAGCTATGTTTTAAAATTGTCAGCTCTGATAGACATATGTATTAAGTTTTATGAAATTTGGTCCAAAATTATTTAAATATTAGCTATATTGTGAATCTTAAGGTTTAAAAAAAAAAGAGGTGATTTTAAAAACAAGGGATAAGAGTGATTTGCAAAAGCAATTGATAGTTTGAATAGAATATTTAATTAGAATATTCTAAGGTAACATATTGGTTTGAAAATAACTTTAATTGATGCATACTTTAAAATGGAAACGACTGTAAATTATATGAGATTCTTATCCATTTTTGTGATAGGCTATATAATATTTATTTGGCTATCACTTATGAAAATCATGAAATTGCTAATTAAATTACTTGGGGTTATCATCATAATATTGAAAACTAAAATTGTTAAGTATTATGTGGGTTATGTAGACATCAAATGATAATAGGTACCAAAGTTAGACTTCCATCATGTGAGGAAATCACATTAGCCATTATCTTTAGTAAAATGTAGATTTATTATGGAATGGGGCAAGCTGCTAGTGGAACTTGACATTTGCCAGGGGAAAAGAGACACCCCACAGGGTTGGGGCATGTCCTTGGCCAGCAGCCTGGGTCCTGGAGGTACTTGGCACCCTAAAAGAGTTAATTATAAGAAGAAATATGGTTGGGAAGCATGGTGGAATTAGGAGAGACACCACTGTCTAGTGGGGGAAGGGGAAAGGGAAAGATCTGTTGGCTTCCAAAGGTGAAGATTTAATTCACCCTTCACCCCCACTGGGTGTGGCAACTTCTTAGTAGTGAGAGAACAAACTCCACTCACTGGAGCTCACCTCCCACCCCTTGCTGGTTAAATAAAATTACTGTAACATTAATTGCTTTTATTGTTTAAAGAAATAGCTTACATTTACACCGTGCTAATAACTGAATGTTTGTTTTTATTTTTCAAGTTTATGGTTGTTTTAAGGCAAGGTCTTTGATGCTATAACAAAGATTCCACTACTTAGCAATGCAAGAAACTTTTAAGAGGTTTGTTAGAACAGCAAGTTCTCTTTGCATTTCTGCCAAGTCTTCAGCAAATTATTTAATATTTATTTAAGTGTATAATGGTCTCCTTGATCAATGAATATGATAACAAATATGATCTATAGATTTCTTGAAGTACTTAGAGCAGAATTTTAACCTAATATCCCTGCACTAGTTTTGACTGTGTTTTGCCGATGCATTTGATAGGGTATGCACAATTGTAAGATTTCTTTTTGTTCTTATATAGCTCTGAAGCCCCTGATTAGTGAAACTTGCTATTGAGATGAAATCTCTTGGGATTGTGATATTGTTTTAAGTTTCAAATTTGGATATGATTGCCTGATGGATCATCAAACTAATGATCCACCATCTGAAAGAAATATGCCTTAAGTTAAGGGATGCCATACCAGTAACTGGTGGATGTCTTATCTGGGTGAGAGCCGGGAGGACAGTTTTAGCCTCTACTTAAGGTACTTCCCAGATCTGTTCTTTGCTTCCCATCTGATTATTCCAGAGCCTGGCAATGAGGTGGAAACTGCATGATTGTTTGTCAGAACTAAGAAAGCTTTATCCTGTCATGTATGTGCTTTCAGATTGAGGTCCTGACTCAGTTTCCTGATTGAGTTTTGACTGATTATATTATATTATAATCATGTCCCTGCTATTTTTTCTTACAGAAAATTTCTGTAATCAGAGTAAGTGGGCAGTGGAAGATACTAGACACAATACAAGTTTGCAGCCCAACCCTAGAAGCTTCTCTGGCTGCTGCTATAAAATCTTTAACTCTCTTGTTTTCTGGAGCAAGAGTTTCTTTGTCTGAAGGCCTACTTTGCCTAAATATTTGGGCCACCTCCCACCTCCCTTTTGGAGAGGAAGCAGACAATCTTAGCACACCCTGATCAGGCCTACCTTTTAGGACCCTTCCAGGGGTCCTCAAACTTTTTCAATAAGGGTCCAGTTCACTATCCCTCAGACTGCTGGAGGGCCGGGCTATAGTTAAAAACAACAACTTTGTTTTGTGGGCCTTTAAATAAAGAAATTTCATAGCTCTGGGTAAGGGGGATAAACATCCTCAGCTGCTGCATCTGGCCCTTGCTGTAGTTTGAGGAGCCCTGTCTGAGGCTAAACTAATCTCTTGCCTGGGCCTTAACCCTACCTAAAGCCTTTTACACTGTACATTGATGGAAGGCAGGGCCAGGAACTAGAGGTCTCTGGAACCCTATCCTAGACCCCTTGCTTACTTCTCAAAGAAACTTGGTGTTTTGAGGGTGCCCTTCCTGCCTTAGAACTAGCTGCCATAGCCCTTCTAATTGAGGAAGCAAGCTCCTAAGCTCATCCGAGGCCAATGGTTGGAGATTCTAGCTCCCCACTAAGTTCAGAGTATTTTTGCCTATATCAGAGCTTTAGAATTGGGGAAAGGAATGAGACTGAAAATCTATACTCTAACGTGTTTTGCATGTCTCATGGGGCTATATGGAAAGAAAGGGTTTTTTGGACAGCCAAACATTTCCCCATTAAGTATGCAGAGGAACGATTGCTGCAAGCTGTCCATGGACCTAGAGAGGTTTCTGTTGTTTCATAAAGGAAGGGGATTCATTTCAGTCCAAGGGAAACAGGCTTGCAAATTCAGCTGCCCATGCTGCTACTTGGGTGCCCCTGACCATGACACCTTTAATTCCCCAAGTCCTGACTCCTTCATTCCCTCATATAGTTTCCAGGCAAGTAAATTCTGAATGGACTGTTAAAAAGGCCTATCTGGAGGAGGGGTACATACTTAGGGGAGAATTGACAGATGGAGTCTACACATATGCCCCCTGGCAGGGGTTTGAAACTGCTTTTGGCTTTTGTTAACACTTGTACTAATTGGGTAAAAGCCTTTCCTTGTAAGACTGAAAAGGCTCTAAGGATTTTGCTAAAGGAGATCATACTCACTTAAGGCCACAGTTTCACCCACTGCCCTATCTCCTTTGAGGAAACAAAAGCAGGAATGTGGGGAATATATTCTTTGGTGTTTATCCTAGAAAAAGCTGTTGGGACGAGAGACATTCATGATAGCCTTATCTCCCCCTCCAGCCTTCCTATGGGTGGGTTTCCTGGTTACTCTCAATAACCCCCAAACTAACTCCACTTTTGTTTATTCTTTTTCTTTTTTGCCCATATTTAGTCCTTGCAGTTTTAATCTACTTGTGAGAGTTGTCTCTTCCAGATTCTAAGCCATGAAATTCCAACCACTTGGCCAACCTGAAATCACCTGTGACCAGATTCTGACACTCAGCACCGGACACTGGTGCCGCCACCTACAAGTCACTCCTCTCCCCGCTCAGTCCGGACCCCACTGGGCAGGGCCTGCTCTGTGCCCCTTGTCAGCCAGAAGCAGCTCCAGAAGATGAGACCTTCCTCCCTTTGTCCCAAATGAGTCTGGGTCCGGACTGATTGAGGTGGGAAGGATGTGATGATGGCCCTGAAGCCTCCCCAGTGCTGCAGGTCTATGGCTGCCAGATGGGAATCTGCTGGTCTGTGATGACAAATGGTGGGAGCTGGTGGAAGGGGTCTCTGATCCCTGCTCCGTTGCTTTAAGCAGCAAAATCCTGTCACCCACTTGCTTATGCAAATAATCATTAGGTAGTTCAAGATTTCTTAGCTAAAGTGGTTCCTGAAAGTTTCCACTGATGTGCAGCTGTTGGTTCTGAATGGGAAAGGGAGGGTTATGGGCAATACTGAAGAGGGACAGGCTGAAGGCCCAGGTCACAGAGATGTCCTAGTGGAAGAAATGTGCCAGGATTGTTGTGAGAAGAGGAAGGAACTGAATGGGACCAGGGGAAGGGTTCTCAAAAAGTCTATGAGATGGAGTGGGTCAACCTTAGGTCTAAGCTTCAGGAAGTCACATAATCCCTCCTAGAAGGCTGTAGGGCAGGAAATATCAGACCGTAGGCCTAAGCTTTAGGAAGTCACATGACCCACAGGAAGTAGATAGCCTTGCTGACCATTGGTCAATGGTTACTTCCTTTTCAGTCCATCCAGTGAACTCAAGTCTTTTGCTATTTAACTGATTCACTACTTCCGGCTCACCACCAGACACCATGCTGGGAGATGGGAGCTGGGAGGCTATGGGTCTGCTCAGGTGTGCTTGGGCCTCTCCTTGCAGGGGCCAAATAAATGCTTTCTGTTTGTACCTGAAGGTGCCTCTGAGTAGTCAGTTTGGGTAAGGGATCTGGCACCTGTTCCACACAGTCCCAACAAGGAAACAAGAAAAGATATTCTCTCCCTTCAAAAAGGTCAAAATCCATAAGTATGGAATATTACTTATATCAGGGTTTTTTCCTATGTATTAAGTGATTTGACAATTATTTTCTGTTCTTTTCTTCTTTCTCCTCTATTTAAAAAAAAATTATTTTTTTCAAGGGATGGCTCTATGAAGGGAAAGGGAGACTCACAGGAGAGAACGTAGGTAAGAGATAGCAAAAATTTAATTTAAAAAGGAAGGGGAAGAAAGGGAAAGAGAGGAGAAAAGAGGAGAAGTGGAAACAAGGGCAATAAGGCAGAAAAAAACTTCTGGATTTTGAGGTCCAATAAGCAAAGTAAACATTGAAAAAATTCAAGAGTAGAAAATTATTAAAATTCTTAAGTTCTGTTCAGAAAGAAAAGAGGTCAGCTTCATAGACAATGTCATTTGTGGCTGACCCCACTACAGAGTGTGGTTTGGGCTCTAAAGTTGGCTTGAGGGAATATTTTACTTCTCCTTTTACTCCCTGGGTTTTCCTTTACAAGGCCACCCACGGCTGCATCAATGCTGCCCTCTACTGACAGAAATAGGCTGGTTATCATGGGGATTTCTCTTCCAACCTCTCAGTCCTGTGATTCAGTTCCTCTTCAAAACCTACAATTCTATGAAAGAAAGTGAAAATTACCAAATTTTTTTTATTTTTTTTCCAATTTCATGTAAAGGTAGTTTTTTCAACATTCATTTTTGTAAGATTTTGAGTTCCAGATTTTTTCTCCCTCCTCTTCTCAAGACAGCAAGCAATCTGATATATTATACATGTACAATCATGTTAAACATAATTCCACATGAGTCATGTTGTAAAACAAAAAGCAGAAGAAAAGTGAAACTCCATGATAAAGAAAAAATTTAAAAAGGTGAAAATAGTATGCTTTGATCTGCATTCAGTTTCCATAGTTTTTTCTCTGGATACACATGGAATGTCCATCCCAAGTCTATTATAATTGCCTAGAAAAGGATATACTGCAACATATTTAACATATATAGGACTGCTTGTCACCTTGGGGGGGGGGGTGGAGGGAGAGAGGGGAAAAAACGAAACATAAGCGAGTGCAAGGGATAATGTTGTAAAAAATTACCCTGGCATGGATTCTGTCAATACAAGTTTTTATTAAATAAAATAAAATTAAAATTAAAAAAAATAATTGCCTAGAAAACTGTATTGTTGAGAAGAGCTGAGTCTATTATAGTTGATCATCACACAATCTTGTTGTTACTTGTACAATGTTCTTCTGATTCTACTCACATCACCCAGCATCATTTCATGTAAATAGAAAGTGACCAAGAATGAACAGAAAGACAGAATTAGACCTGACTTCAGGCAAGATGGTTCAGGAACAGTTGTAGTACTCATCTATAACATCGAAGACAAGTGGTCATCCAGCATCTACTTGCAAATCTCTTCTGGGAGAATTTGCTCCCTGCTGAAACCATCCCTTCCACTTTGGAACAGCTCTGATGGATAGGCAGGTTTTCCTTACATCCATCTAAATTAATTTGGAAAGGAGTGACCAGATGGAATAAATATCACAAAAGCAGACTTAGGAATAGACAACAAGGTCCCAGAAATTTCTTTTACAACTGATGTAATACCCTTCACTCTGAAAATTGTGGTATATGAATGTTATAGAATATTATTGCTCTATAAGAAATGACCAGCAGGATGAATACAGAGAGGACTGGCGAGACTTACATAAACTGATGCTAAGTGAAATGAGCAGAACCAGGAGATCATTATATACTTCAACAACGATACTGTTTGAGGATGTATTCTGATGGAAGTGGATCTCTTCGATAAAGAGTGATAATTCAGTTTCAATTGATCAAGGATGTACAGAAGCAGCTACATCCAAAGAAAGGACACTGGGAAATGAATGTAAACTGCTTGCATTTTTGTTTTTCTTCCCGGGTTATTTATACCTTCTGAATTCAATTCACTCTGTGCAACAAGGAAACTGTTCGATTCTGCACACATATATTGTATCTAGGATATACTGTAACCTATTTAACATGTAAAGGACTGCTTGTCATCTGGATGAGGGGGTGGAGGGAGGAAGGGGAAAAATCGGAACAGAAGTGAGTGCAAGGGATAATGTTGTAAAAAATTACCCTGGCATGGGTTCTGTCAATAAAAAGTTATTTAAAGAAAAAAAATACCTTCACTCTGCCTTCTGTTCTCTTCTGCTGGCTTTCCCAAAGAGGTGAGCAATCAAAAAGGAGGTGATGGGGGAGGAAAGGAGCAATTTTAAGGTGCTGTTCAGTGACTGTCTCATAACATGACTGTCTGCTAAGAATCCAAGTCCAGACTGCCTGTGATGATCACATTAGTACCCTGGATACCTTAGAATCAGCCAGAGTCAGGATAAGCAAAAGGTAGGTAGGATTGAATTGGATGGAAGCAGCATCTCCACAACCTTCCTTCTTCGTCTCCCACCCAGAAAGTGACTCTGGCTGGTCTCACTCCACCCCCTGGTCCCTCCTACAATCCTCTGTATACACCAATCATCAAGCCACCACAGGATAGTGGGAAGGGTCATTTTCCAAGCATATGCCCAAGAGTATTGTCCAATAGGTAGTTAGCCTTAAGTGCTCAGCTGTCCTAACCTCAGCGCATAGACTCAGTAGTTCAAGCTCATTATATCTCCCACTTTCTTTTGTTTTAGAACACAGATGATCACGCCCTCCCTGACTTCTCAGGAAAGGAGGTGAAAACACCAAGAAGGAGGTGATCACACCCCCCATCCTGACTTCTCAGGAAGGGAGATGAAAAGTACCAAAGGGAAGTGGGGATTGCTAGTAGGTTTCTGGGCTGAAGGGTCTTATTAGAAACAGGTATGCACAAACCCATTAGCATGGGAGGTATTACACAAGCACATAGCAATAACGCAGAGGCTGTTAGTGATGACTCTCTCCACAGTCAGTGCAGGCTTGATGTGGTGCAACAAACATGAATTGTACATGCAAGTAGTGATGTAACAAATGATTTGAACCAACATGGTATAAAAGATTTCCAGAAGTCCTAGAAGGATGGTATGTAAACAGCAGTCACACATACGCCTCCTTCAGTAGCCAAGAGACCATCCAAAACCAGTCTATTGTCCATTACTTCATGTGTCAGGGTATCCAATGATTCCCACAAGTTTTTGAAGTCCTGCAAAAGTCTTTTTTATGTAGTAGGGAATCCAATGATTCCTGTAGATTTTGAAGTCCTGCAACAGTCTTATCATGTCTTAGAGAATCCAATGATTCCTGAGGGCTTTCAAGTCCTACAACAATCTTATTATGTCTCAGAGAATCCAATGATTCCTGAGGGCTTTCAAGTCCTACAACAATCTTATTATGTCTCAGAGAATCCAATGATTCCTGAGGGCTTTCAAGTCCTACAACAATCTTATCATGTCTCAAGGATTCCAATGATTCCTGAGGGTTTTGAAATCCAACAATTTTTGATGTCCGTGAGTCAAACACCATAACTATCAGGCTCTTTCAGTGGTGGGCACAGTCAGCGATGGAACCACCCAATGTTTCTTGGATCTTCTTTGTTTCAAGGGTCTGCTCCGTCTCTCTGCGATGGACAAGGCAAATACGGCTCATTGGCACCCATCTGATTCTTTCTCCACCTGTAGAGATATAAGCAAACCCTCTCCTTCTATAGCAAACCTATAGAGATATAAGCTAACCCAGTTAACCTATCTGGTCCCTTCCATTCACCACTTTTTGGATCTCTCCACGTCACCTGGTGATTATCTAAAGATAGTGGAGCTGCTCGCACTGGACACTGCTCTTCTGGTGGGTTATAAAACCGTCTGCCGGAGCCAGTACATCTTTGTCAAAAATCAAGAAGTTAATAGCATAAAGAGCTAGATTTAGAGGTTCTCTAGGGTTACCTGTGGTTCCCCCTTTCTTTTGTTTTTGGAGGAGGGTCTTGATGTCTCTGTTTCTCCTCTTTACTATTGCCTGTCCTTGAGGATTAAAAGGTATGCCAGTGGTGTGTAAAATCTTATACTGTGCACAAAAGTGTGCAAAATGTTTAGAAGTATATGCAGGACCATTGTCTGTTTTTATTGCTTGTGGCACACCCATAATTGCAAATGCTTGTATAAGGAATTCAGTGACCACTCGAGCTGTCTCTTTTGCTGCTGGTATTGCAAAAGTGAATTCTGAAAAAGTGTCTACCACAACATGGATAAAAGACAGATGACCAAAAGATTTATATGGGTCACATCCATTTGCCAAATTTCATTGGGTCTCAAAACATGAGGGTTCTTCCCTGGAGGTAGTGTAGGAGCACGGAAAGGAAGGCAAGCGATACAGGTTTTTACTATGCTCCTTGCTTCCTCTCTTGTTATTCCAAATTGTAAATGTAAAGTTTGAGCAGCCTGATGATATTTATAATGAGATGCCTGGGCTTCCTGAAATAAAGGAGTATTGGCCAACATGGTTAGAAGCTATCTGCCTTTGAATTACCATCAAAAATAGGACCTGGAAGTCCACTATGAGAGTGAATATACAAGATATATTATGTTGATGCTTTCTTACTTGCTCTTGAAGTTCCTTAAAGAGCTGATATATATTAGAGGCTACAAATTTTATTTGGGCTGTGGCAATTCTTTGTATCACACCTACTGAATAGATTGAAACAGATATTATATTTTTATCTCCTGGATAATAAGAGCTAGAATGATTGCATACAATTCATTCTGCTGAGTGGACTGAAAAGGAGTTCTGACTACTCTCTTTATAGTTGTCACGAGAGTATACAGTGCAAATATTATGTTTGGATGCATCTGTAAAGATAATTGGTCCTTTAAGAGGAATTTTCTTCAAGAATCTATTGCCGATTATGTGATAGTCTGGTTATCTTTAATGGAGACCCATGTGTAAAATTTGGAGATATGGCTAATAAAATTTGCCACTCTGGGATGGTTTCACAACATACATTAATTTTTGCATTAGTATAAAAGGTATATATTTTGTCAGGTCTTATTCCAGATAATTGTACTGTTCACTTAATGGCCTTTAATAAAATTCTAGCCACAAGCACTAGGTAAGGAGTAAGGCTTTATTCTGGTTGTGCCGGGAGGTTCACCCACTCTATCATACTGTCTCTTTGATGAAGGACTGCTGTGGATGCCTCTTGTGTAGCAAAAACTGATATTTCCAAGGGTTTTGAAGTGACTCTTTCAACCACATTGGATAAAGCCAGTTCAACTTCTCTCAAAGCCTCTTGAGCTTCTTTTATAAGCTGACATGGTGAGTTTAAAGCACTGTCTCCCTTTAAAATGTTATATAATGGTTGTAACTGATAGGTAGTCAAGCCTAACACTGGACACATCCATTGGATATCTCCTATCAATTTCTGAAAGTCATTTGAGGTGTTTAGCTTCTCTGTTCTTAAAGAAAGTTTTTGTACTGTAAGCATCTGAGGATATACTTCATATCCTAAATATTGAAAAGGAGCATGTCTTTGAATTTTTTCTGGAGCTATGTGTAATTTGTAGTTCCTTAGTGTTTCCGTTGTCTTTTGTAAACATGTTTCTAACATTTGTTCCTCAGGTGCACATCCCAATATATCATCTATGTAATGTAATAACATTACTTTTGGAAATGCTTTTCTTTCTTTTTTTTTTTTTTTAAATAACTTTTTATTGATAGAACCCATGCCAGGGTAATTTTTTACAGCATTATCCCTTGCACTTGCTTCTGTTCCAATTTTTCCCCTCCCTCCCTCCACCCCCTCCCCTAGATGGCAAGCAGTCCTTTACATATTGAATAGGTTACAGTATATCCTAGATACAATATATGTGTGCAGAACCGAACAGTTTTCTTGTTGCACAGGGTGAATTGAATTCAGAAGGTATAAATAACCCGGGAAGAAAAACAAAAATGCAAGCAGTTTATATTCATTTCCCAGTGTTCTTTCTTTGGGTGTAACTGCTTCTGTCCATCTTTGATCAATGAAAGCTCTCTTTATCGAAGAGATCCACTTCCATCAGGACACATCCTCAAACAGTATCGTTGTTGAGGTATATAATGATCTCCTGGTTCTGCTTGTTTCACTTAGCATCAGTTCATGTAAGTCTCGCCAGTCCTCTCTGTATTCATCCTCCTGGTCATTCCTTACAGAACCATAATATTCCATAACATTCATATACCACAATTTACTCAACCATTCTCCAATTGATGGGCATCCTTTCATTTGGAAATGCTTTTCTTACTGGAGTAAGAGCAGCAGAAACATACATTTGACACATAATAGGGCTGTTTTTCATTCCCTGTGGCAAAACTGTCCATTCATATCTTTTATAAGGCTCAGCTAAGTTAATGCTGGGCACTGAAAAGGCTTTTCATATCCTCCTTATCTAGAGGGATAGAACAGAAACAGTCCTTAATGTCTATAACCCAAAGAGGCCATCTCTAGGCAATTGAGTAGGAGATGGAAGCCCAGGCTGAAGAGTTCCCATAGTTTCTATCTGTTCATTTACCTTTATTAAATCAGTCAACATCCTCCATTTTCCAGATTTCTTTCTTACAACAAATACTAGGGAATTCTAAGAACTTAGAGAAGGTTGTAAGTGTCCTTGGTCAAGTTGCTCCTGAACTATATCTAAAAGGCCTGAATTTTATTGCTACCTAAGGGCCACTGTTCTATCCACACTGGTATATCAGTTTTCTATTGGATAGGAACAGGTGGAAGTGTTGACAGGCCTTCAACAGCAGCCCTGACTAAAAAACCAAAGTACTCATTTTTAATCCTAATTGTTGTAAAATGTCTCTTCTCCACAGATTGATGGGGAATTTTTCAACTATAAAAAGAGTAAAAATTCCTGTTTCACCTTCAAATAGCCATTTCAAAGGGGTAGCACTAACTTCAGCTGCTATCGATCCTCCTACACCAGACATGTAGGTGTCTCTTTAATCTTTGGCCAGTGACTAGGCCAGTTGGCACCTCTAATGACTACGATCTGCACCAGTGTTTACCAATCCTTCTAATGGTATGCCATTTATATAAATAGTGAGCATAGGCCAGTCAGCTGTCACAGCTACCTGGATTTCATTGCTTGGAGTCAGAATCTGGGCAACTATCACCAGATTGCTCATTAGGAGTCTGTATCAGTAAACCTGATGCTACTACTTCTCCTGGATGATAAGTCACACATTGTCTACCTGTATTAGTGACTGGAATATTATCTACACATTCCCCACTTTCCCACATCAGTGTATGGATAGACACAGTTTTGTAAGTACTCTCAGGAGGTGAAATGGTCAAGGCTTCTGTGTCTGGAGGCAAGGGATCCATAGGCTGGAGAAGAACAGATTTCACCTCTTCAGGAGGTATCTCAGTTGTCCCAGCTGCATATAACTCTATTCTCCCCAATTGTAATCCCTTTCTCCCATCAGATGGCTTCCTGGCTGATTGGTCATGTCTGAGGACTGAACTTCTAGGCACTCTATAGGTATAGCATTGGCTGCCATCATGCCCCAAGTGTTTTTTGCCTGGAGCCTTGGGGCTGGGCCCCTCATCCCATTTCCCTGAATCAGTCTACATTCTGAGGCCCAATGGAAGCCTCTGTTGCATTTTGGACATGGGGTGTTGGGTCTTGTTCTCCCACCCTGTTTTCTCACTCTGTCTCTATGGCAACATTGAGCTTTCAGATGCCCTATTTTACCACATTGAAAGCATTGACGAGTTTCTTTGGAAGTCCTTTACCAAAAGGGACCCTGTCTTCTCATGTTGGGATTTTGGGAAGTCTGCATCATAGCCTGACTATAAAAGGCATTTGTGCCCACTGTGGCACAGCGTCTTATGATGTCCTCTAAAGGAGCATCCTTGCGTAGTCCTAGTATAATTCTTCTACAAACCTCATTAGCATTTTCTTTAGCAAGTTTCCTTATCATAATGTCTGTTACTACATTTTCACCATTAGTTCGTATGACAGCTGTCTGCAAACATCCCACAAAATCAGCAAAGGGTTTATTTGACCCTTGTGTTATTTTTGTGAAGGCTTCACCCTTGTCATTTTCACTGGGGAGAAAACCCCATGCTTTGATAGCAGAAGCAGCAATTTGCTCATATGCTACTATGGGTAATTAATCTGTACTGAAATTTCTGCATAAGAACCTACATCTGTTAGTTGGTCATAGGTGATTGGAGGATTAACTCCACTATGACTATTTTGTTGGACCTGTATCCTACAGAGCTCACTATATTCAGAAAGCCACAACAAATTTTCTCCAGGTTCTAAGCATACCTTACTGTAGATTTCCAGTCCCTAGGGGTTAAGACTTCATAAGCCAAATTCTGTAATAACATTTTAACATAAGCAGATATAGCCTCATAAAGAGTGCAAGCCTTTTTCAGGTCTTTGAGGATTTCCATATCAAAAGGAGTGTATCTTCTACTTTCTTGACGTGAAGAGTTAAACTGTTGAATCACAGGATACATTCCTATTTTCAAATCAGCTATATCCTTCCCTTCCTCTGTGGCTTTAAGTAGTGCCTTTTGCAATCTAGTCATAGGAGGGGGTGGTTGCTAGGAGGGAGGTACTGGTAGTGACACTGCCCCTCCCACTACTACGCCTCCCTCCACCCCAGAAGGTGAAGTTGATGGGGGTGTGTCAAGAACCAGTTCTGGTTTAGGAGGGGTTGAATCACCATGCCCTTCACCACTCCCTTCATCTTCATTTAACTCCCCATGCTTTCCAGTGATATTGCTTTTAATCCGTTTTTTGTCCTCCTCTTTTTCCTCACACTTCCTTATCTGGCTGTTCTTAGAATTTTTGTTTTTTCTATAACTTGCAGGATTCTTTAAGGCCAATTGTATTATGTTGTATGTATAAAATGTTTCCTTGGAAATTGAACGAGGATCTTTATCATTGTAGTATTCACATAATTGCTCTCCTACCAGCTTCCAATTATCTAGCCCTATATCTTCTTCCTTTAAGAACCAAGGAGACGTGCATTCTAATGTACCCAAGAGTCTAGTGATCTGCAACCAAGTTAAATTAAGCCTTGTCCCTTGATCAACTTAAGCATGCTTTCTATAGCACCCCCTTGAGGCGGGGGTGGGCGTGTGGCTGGGGGAGAATCTTTTTCCAATATCTGCCCCATTTCAGCTAGAAAAGGTTACTAGTTTAGCCCTTAACAAAGTAAGTTCCCTGTTTGTCTATTAAAATACTCACCCTATTTCCTGGTCACCAGACACTTCTTCAGTGAAATTAGGGTCCTTGGTCCATACATTGGGCACCAAATGTGATGACTGCGTTGGCACCCTGGATACCTTATAATCACCCAGAGTCAGGATAAACAAAAGTCCTTGGTCTTTATTCTTGGTCTTTAGAGGTAGGATTGAATTGGATGGAAGCAGAATCTCCACAACCTTCCTTTTCCCTCATCTTCCACCAAAATAACGGCTAGTCTTACTCCAATCCCTAGTCCCTCCTACAATCCTCTGTATACACCAATCATCGAGTCAGCACAGGACAGTGGGAAGCATCATTTTCCAAGCATATGCCCATAGAAGTTGGTAGTTAGCCTTAAGTGCTCGGCTATCCTGACCTCAGTGCATTGACTCAAGGTTTTCAAGCCCATTATACCTGCTCAAGATAAGGTGAGAGTGATTTAACCTGAACCATGGAGGAACAGGCAGACACCATTAGCATAATCACAATCCTGTACTGACAGGGATGCTTCAAACTGATTCATGGAGACACTGAAATCCCTGCTTTTAGCACTAGAGGTATGAAAAAAGCCAGCAATTCTTTGAGTTGAGCAAGAAGTGAACAAGCTCAAGGAACTTGACATCAATCAATGATCACAAAAACAAACTCATTTATTTTTTCTATCAGTCACATACCAAACTGAGTTGAACAGGTACTTATAAATCAGGAGTAAAACACAAAGGATATACACTCAAGTGACTATTAGATTAGACTACACAACTGCCACCAGATGAAAATGTAATTGGGAAATGTTTAACAAAATAAATATGTAATATAATATAAATTAAAATACAATATATAATTTTTATGTTTTTATTTCTTCTAATTTTGCTGTGATTTCATCTTGCTCATTTGCTATTTTATTTAATTTTTTGCTCTCTTTTAAAAAGATTTTATTAGTCCTTTCAAAGAAACAGCTTTTAATTTTATTTGTCATTTCTATGGGGAGCTTTGCTTCCAATTTATCCATTTCCCCTCTAATTCTAACATCTCTTTTGTGCTTATTTTAATTTTGTTGATTTGTTGATTCTAATATTTATGTGCATATTCAGTTCACTAATTTTCTTTTTTCTGTGTTGTTACTATATGATTGCAAGTATATGTTTCCCTCCTGAGGACTGCTTTAATTGTATCCCCAAAATTTTTGTATGTTGTTTCATCATGTTCATTTTATTTTGCACTTAGTAATTATTTCTAAGATTTGTTCTTTGACCTACTTATTTAAAATGTTAAGTCTCCATTCAAGTCTATATTTTTTATCTGTATAGTTCCTGAGCTAATCTCTATTCTTATTATTTTAAGGTTTCTTAATGATGTATTGACTATTTCTGCTCTTCCCCATTTATTTGCTATTTCTGTTCCCTAGAACATGATCAATATTGTAAAGTTCCATGTGTGAAGATACATGTATTTGGGGGGGGGGAGGGGAGTGGTTTAGTTTTTTTGGGGGGGAGAGGAAAGGTGGATGTCATCCCATTTTAAAAATGACATCTCTTTTAACTCTTTAGCTTCTCCAGAAATTTGTTCAGTTTCATAATTTTTTTTTTGTTTATTTTTCTGTTAGACTTATTCAAAACTGAGAGAGGGATATTGAAGTCTCCTGTTACTATTTTGTTTGTATCTTCTGGAACCTCAGATAATGTTTCACTTTTTTTTTTTTTTTTTTTTTTTTTTGGTGGTAAGGCAATTGGGATCAAGTGCCCAGGGTCACATAATGTTTGTTAAGTGTTTGCACCATCTAGTTGCCCTTAATGTTTCCTTTATGAATTTGCATCATAAGTTTATTACTGTTATTTGTTTATTATCTATGGTTCCTTTTCACATAATAGAGTTTTCTTGTTTGTCCTTCTTAATTTATTGAATCTTTGTTTTTGCTTTCTCTGATAGCATGATGGCAACTCTGGGTTTTGGGGATTCATTTAATGCATAACAACATTTTTCCAATCCTTCAGTTTCCTTTTTTGCATGTCTTTGTTCTAAAACGTGTTTCTCATAAACAATAGACTGTAGAATTGTTTTCTTATCAACATGTCATTTTTTTTCACTTGATAAGATTGTTTAATTCCCTTCACATTTAAAATTAAAAGACTTAGATTTCTATTCTAAAATTAGGCTTTTTCAGGTTTTTCCCTTCTTCAGCTGCAAATACAATATTATATTACTTCAATTACTTTCTTTAATGTTCTTTTAAGGTGGCCCTCACTGGCTCTGTTCTCTTCCTCCCTAAAATTTTTTTATCCCTTTGTCTTAGGATTTTATTTGTATTGTTTTTGTTTATCTAGTTCTTTCCTCTCTTTTTTTCCTCTCATTCAAGTCCCATTTCCCCTTCCTCTCTTCCCCTTCAACTAATCTTTTTCATTGGTTTTTTTATTTCATTTTTGGTGCCCCTCTCCAAAAAGGATCTCTTGTATATTCATTTTTCTCTGTTTACTCCAATCATTCTCTGATTCATGATCCCTATAATCATCTAATTGTGTCAGCTCAAAATTACAATCAAAACTTCCAAGGTACCTTTTTTCTAGGAAGGCTGACCTCTGGGTGCTTTCTGCCATTGCCTTCTAGGGCATCCCCCAAGGATTTTCCATTACTCCTTGCTCTCACAACAATGCCAGTTATTATGGATTATACTGTCCCTGATGGGGTCTTCTCCCACCCTTCTGTGATCTGTACCTTCTCTTCTTAACCTTTTTCCCTTCCTTTCCCTGGAAATCTCCTCCCTTTGTCAATGCTTTCCCACTCCTCCAGATACCCGAAGGTTACAATAACCCTCCTCCCAGGACAAGCAGACTTTTTCAGATACCAAATCCCTCAGGCTTCATTCAGTGTAAACTCCTCCTCTCCCTTCAGACACAGGAGGATTCCTTGGTGAAACCCCCTCCCACCCCTAAAATAAGATCTCCTTCCTGTTGCCTCCTTTTTTTTATTAAAGCTTTTTATTTTCAAAACATATGCATGGATAGTGAAAGGGACTGCTTGGAAAAAAGTTGAACAAAAGGTTTGGCAATTGTCAATGCTGTAAAATTACCCATGCATATAACTTGTAAATAAGAAGCTATTTAAAAAAGAAAAGAAAAGAAAAAGAAAAAAAAAGCTGCTATCCTAGGCAATCTATTTAATCTAATTCTAATTACTGTACAGCATAAAAGTAATAAAAATCTGTGTGCCTCTTGGAAACAAAAAAAGGAAAGGGGATCTTGCAGCCATCCCACACAATAGTTTTCAGCATTCACCTTGCAAAAGCTTGTGTTTCCTCCCTTCCCCCACCTCCTCCCCAAGCAGCAATTAATCTAATCTATGTTAAACACGTGCAGTTCTTCTATACATATTTCCACAATTATCATGCTGCACAAGAAAAATCAGATCATAAAGTGAAAAAAAAAAAAAAAAAAGCAAGTGAACAAAACAAAGAAAGTGAAAATACTATGTTGTGATCCACCCAGGCTCTGGCCCTCTCTCTGTTTGAAGATGGCTCTGTTTATCAAGTCCCTTGGAACTGTGTTGCCTCCTTTTTCCATCTCTCCTCCCTCCTCTCATTTGTCCTCTTTTGGAGACCACTGAGACTACGGTCCCCTCCTTGCTAGCCTTTGATTTGAGCTACCTCCCATCTTTGCCCTGGAATATGTCCTGATTCCCACACGGGCTTCTTTAATTCTTTTTTCATTTACTTGGGCACAGGTGTTACATTTATGAATATAACTTCTGATCAATTGGCTAACATCCTTTATGTTATATCTGCTCAATAACTGATGCATTTTCTTTTCACCCAAATGAGTGAAATCATGCAAGTCCTTCACCAGCATTCTGCTTAATGCTTGTGGAATAGTCCTGTGTGTACCACCAGGAACCCTCCCTCTTTCCTCTGTTCCAAGAAGTGAAGGAGGGGGGCAAATTGCCAGAAGCAGGGGAAAAGGGGGAGGGGAGGAGGTGGTAGCCCAGCAGGCCGCTGCATCCACAGCCTGATTTCCCACTGCTTCCATTGTCTCACTGGATTGATGACCTGGACAGTGAATAATAGCAACAGAGAGGGGGAATAAGGAAAGTATCTCTGCCTTATTCTTAATTTCCCTCCCAGTGGATGTCAGCAGGCCCCTTTCTTTGTAAAGAGAGGCATGGACATGAGCTGTTGCAAAAGCATAGGGGCTGTCAGTGAAAATGTTAGCCGATTTCCCTTCCGCTCTGCGCAGGGCGTGAGTCAGGGCAACAATCTCCGCTTTTTGGGCAGAACCTGTTTTTCACTAGTGGGGACTGGAATAGATAAGATAGCCTGGATACCTTTGGAAGACAGGGAGCAGTGGCCAGATTTGAGAACATAGCCCAGATAAGACACTTCAAGAAGGCAGAGCTGAGCCTTCTTAGCAGAGACCCTGTAACCTCAGGGTTGAAGGAGTTGCAAAAGGGCACGAGTTGCCCACAAGCAGAGGGACTCATTTGGGGTAGCAAGGAGAAGATCATCTACATACTGGACCAGAGAGCAATAAGGATGCTCCCTGCAGAGGGGTTGGAGGTCCAGATGGAGAGCTTCACCAAATGGGGGAGTTTTTAAAATCCTGTGGCAGCCTAGTCCAGATGAGCTGCCCTGAGATCCCTCCTTGGGGATCTATCCATTGGAAAGCAAAGAGAGGTTGACTGGCTGGCACAAGGAGTATTGAAAAAAAAGCATCTTTTAGGTCCAGAACAGTATACACAGTGAGCAGAAGGCAGCAAGCTGAGTAAAGTATATGATTTGGAGCAGTGGGATGGATAGTTTCAACCTTTTTGTTAACCTCCTTAAGATCCTGAATAGGGCAGAAGTCCACAGACCCAGGCTTCCTGACTGGAAGCAAAGGGGTGTTCCAAGGGGACTTGCAAGTCACCAAAATATCAGCATTTTTCAATCGGTTAATGTGAACAGAGAGGAAGAGAAGCTGACAAAGGGCCTGGTGCTGAAAAGCCCCTCAGGTACAATTCAAGTGGGGGTGGGGAGTGTCCAGGCAAAGGTGGATAAAAGAGAGACCTCAGGTATAGCAGGGGAGGGGGATTATCTAAGGGGGAGAGTCCTGTAGGACTTCTCCAGTTTCTCTTGAGCAATTGGCAATCTATGACCTTCCTTTTCTGTCCCCACGGACTGGATGACCAGAATGCGAATTTGTCATGATCCCAGCCCTCAGCCAGGAAGGGGGATAGGAGACAACTTGCAGCCAGAAGTCAGTACAGGGGTACTGATCTGGATGGCCAGGCTCACCAGTAACGATCTCACCGCTAGTGCTGTCTCTATCGTATGTGCCTTCCAGTGGCCATCCCACCCCAAAGGACGGCCACTCCTTTTGGCAGAACAGTTTTAGTTTATCCTTTCTCCACGATATTCCATAATCATGATGTTTAAATGTTTCTGGGGACCCAACATGCTGGCAAACAGACAGAAAAAGAATCAGTTGTGTCTTACAACACCCAGACTTACTCTCCTGGAGCCGAATGTCCATAATGAGCCTCGTTGTAGCCGAAGACTGCTGTCCTTGGTGGGAATTCTGGAACAAACCAGAGCAGCTGGCCTCTCCAACAAAGACCCCAGACTTCAGTCCCCCCAAGGCTCCAGGCGGAGACCCAAAGGTCTCAACCCCCTAATCCTGCTCTCAGTTCTGATACCTCGCTGGGGCCTCCAAAATGTAACGCCAGAGAAACTGAGGCAAGATAGAGATGAGTTTTTAATGTTTTGTTTATTGGAGAGCTTAATTGACAGGATCAGATCAAATGTGAGATTCCAGAGATTCTTTATAGAATGTTAGTCATAAGGGTAAACAAAGGCAGAGAGCACTGGACATTCTGATAAGTTGGGAAGGCCAGGAGCCAGGATGTCTGAAATAGGTCTCCCCCTTATCTGAGATTAAACATTTACAGTTTATGACCCTAGAGTAGCCGGCCCTAAGTTATATCAGTTCTAATGGTCGGGGGTGGGAAGGTTGCAAGCTAGGGGACTGAGGCAGAATAATTCAGGGAAACTGAGGTAGAACAATCAAAGGAAACTGTGGCATAACAATTTGAACCTTAAAAATCATATCCTTAAACACTATTTAAGGGAATGATGTAATACAGCTTCTAGGGGAGAGCAATAGTAATAATTTTAAGGTCCCTTGACTTTAGGGAGCTTCTGTTCTAACAATTTGTCAGTGATTCTAAAATCCTCTGGCTTTGGAATCTGTGACCCTGAGGTCCCCAACCCCCAACCTGAGAATACTGTTGTTCTAACAATCTATCGGACAACAAACTTTACTGTGTGTTGGGTTAGTGATAATCAAATTCCAGAGACCGCTTCTTGGTTCTACCTCTGGACCATAAAATGAATATATCAATAACTTGGAGAACTAGATAAATGTGTCCCCTTGCTTCTGTTTCTTTACTAAATTCTCTCTTTAATTGATGTTGCAATGACAATAAACTTTGACTTGGAAATGGGTTCAAGATGACAAAAAATTCTTTTGAGACAATTTTTTGGGGGTTCCTTCCCAACCACAACAGGAGGAGAAATCATTTTAGTCTAGTTAGCTCAGTCTCTGAGGACAACAGAGTGACCAAGCTTCTGGCCTCAATCCCCTGCTTCCCTTTCTGTAGAAACAAGTCCCCCTTGGAGAAGGGTAGGGGTAGAAGAGGCTCCAAATATTCCACGTTCCTCCTGTCCTGAGATTGTGACTTTCAGGAATGACCATCCCTATTACTAATTGGGAACTGGGGCCCCTGACAATTCATGTATTATGAATTTGTACGTGTTTTCTTCTGAGCAGAATCACATAATGAATTTTCATATACATATAAATGTGTGTATAACACATACATACCTATAACAACTACAACTTTTTAAAAAGATAGTGAGAAAACAAATGACACAATGAACTGCTGTGGGAACAAAGAAATTCCTCTATCAATCAAAGTCAGAGAGGGAAAGATGCTAAGACAATGGTAGCACTGCATCTTGAGATTGGCTATTAATTCCACCAGTAAGGAGAGAGTTCCATACCAATAGGCTTTGGAAATGGGGTTATACTTAAAATACGAAATTTTCAAAAATAAAATTACTAATTCTGTCAAATGCTGCTACCCTCACCAGGTTGCCTAGGCAGGGTCAAAAAAGACATCCTGCAGAACAGTAGGAATTCTATCACCCATCATCTCAAAGGCTCCCCAGAAGTGGTACTTTGGATTTCTATGCCTTAGGCAACAATGAAGACATAGTATTGGTTCAAGTCAGAATCACTGGACCAATCAAATGCCAAAGTGGGTTTCCTTGTCCACGCAAAGGGAAAAATATCTTAGATGGAATGGGGAGGCAGAATCGACAGAACTCAGTAACTGACTGGATATAAGAACTGAGAAACCATAGAGTTTAAGATTTATATTAACTAAAGTTTCATATAGAGGAAAGTGGGAAAAAGTGACAACCTTGGATCAGGCTGATTTTTTTCTCCTTTTTTTTCCCAGAGTTGGAAGGAATCTTAAAGATCATTGAGTCCAATTTGTATCATCTGACCTCACATAAATGACCAGAAGTAGGTAGTAGTCAAAATAGGAAGTCTAAAGAAGTTCTCTCATCATATCCCAGATATACACTATCCCAGGAAGACAGCAGACTACTTTATTATTTATGTCAGGTTAACAAACAGATGCTTCAACCCCAAAGCAGGAAACCACCAATCACCTTTATTCGTTTCTTTTTTCTGAGACAACTCTTCAACAATCTCTTCACTGGTAGCACCTGCAAATTCCTATCATGTTTCCTTTGAGTCCAAGAAGTTAGTTCCTCCTGAAATGGCTCAATTCTGACCTTTACAAAAAAAGAATTCATACTTTTTGGCTACAAATATTTAGTGTTTATTCACCACCTCTCTCTTCCTTGGGGTCACACCTTCCACCCACCTTGTAAGAATTAATCTCGCCTCTTCAAATCAGCAGTATTCAGCAGCTCTAGAACAGGGGTGAAGAAATTCAGATAATAAGGATAAAAATTAGGATACTATCAGGGCTGGAGAATTTTGGGATGGTAGGTAAATATATATATGGAGGCAAATAGAATTAAGAGATAAGGTAAGAGAATAGCAAAATGTCAAATATCTGGAGCTATACCAATAACAAAAAAATAAGTTTAAAATGTGAGTAAAAGAGTTGAGGAGAGTTTCAGAGTCAAAAAGAGAGGTTAGGATTTCAAAATTCAGAATTTTAGAGTAAATAGGGTCTGATGACTTACTATTATCTATAGTGCGACTATCAAGTATCGAGATATAAGAATGGAGGGTAAGAGATCCCCTAACAGCAATGGGATCCCCCTGGCAGACAGAAGGCTTTGCAAAAGAATTCACTAACCCCAGTGAATACCAGAGAGAGATTTGTGGCAAGAATGGGTTTATTTATACTGAGAAAACAATATGCTAAGACAACAGCTTTCTTAGCAGACAAATTCCTGATTAGGAACTAGCAGAGAAGGATTGATAGATCTTAGGTTTTATTGGGTTTGTCCTGGCCCAAGCTGGGACTAATCTTCAACTCAATAGAGATGACTATGCCCCAGGCCAAGATTTCCATTTGAATGAGATTTCACCCCTGGGAATTACCCCTGGGAGGGTTTGAGAGGCAGGACCACCCTTCCCCCAAATGTTCCTTTCTGACTCTTTCTCCCAAAAGGGGGCACAGTTTACATCAGGGCCCCCCAAAGATAAAGGGAGACACAGTTTACATCATGACCATAACTGTGTGAGGTGGAGAAGGATGTCAGGAATTGAATGGTGAGGAATTAATGTGGTCAGGAAATTAAAGCATCCAACAACAGGACTGAGATGTCTGGGAATGATGGCAAGAGATAAGACAGTCAAGTACCAAAATTACAGAGAAAGTTGAATTGCACATGAAAAAGATGCAGGACTTCCCCACATTCCCATTTGTAGGGGGCAACTTCTGGATGAAAGAATGCCCACATCTTGAAAGTAACGACAGAGATGGCTATATTCGGGGCCTCAAGAGGCGACATGCAAAGCAGGGAAGATGAAACTTCTTTTTCTGACACTGCAAATTAGGAAGATTTGTGATCTAGAGGGAAGCTTGGAGCCACTAGAGGTCAGGATTGTTTAATATTTTACAGAAAGGGTGGGAAAAACTTTCTTGATGGATTGGAGCACTGGTCTCTTTTGCATTTTTTTGGATTGTTAAATAATCTGACCTATATTTGATGGACTGTTTTATTTTGTACAGTCAAATTGTACAAATAGGGAATATTCATCTTCCTGAGTTCAAATCCAGCCTCAGACACTGTGTGATCCTGGAGAAGTCACTTTGCTCTGCCTCAGTTTTCTCATCTGTAAAATGAGATGAAGAAAATGGCAAAATGCTCCAATGTCTTTGCCAAGAAAACCCTCAAAAAGGGTAATAAAGAGTTGAATGTAACTGAACAATAACAATAACATATCTGATATCTTTGTAACCCAAGTTGCTTTCAGTGAGCAAAGGATTCTTTTAGGAGGAAGCAAAATAAACTAGATACTTATATTCCAAATCTTCCTCGGTTGGAGCATGAATCAGAGACATTTTGTTTGAGACATTTCCCCTTCTCTCTAAAGATTATGTCTGTCTTGCAGGGCTCAGAACCAAAATAACAGAGGTTTCACATAAAATTATCTTGATGTCAAAATACTAAGAAATCTTCCTTCCTGCCTTCCCTCTTCCTCTCTAGTTCCCCACTTATTGCACCATTGCTTTCTTTCTACACCATTCCTCTCAATTTCTGCTTCTAGGTTAGACTAACTCAATTTAGGATTTTGCCCTATTAACAATTCAATATTAGCTGGCCCATATGGAAAGGCTGTTGCTGTTTCTGGGGTTATCCTTAGTGTTTTGAGGAGGTGGTAAAGCTAATAGCCCGAGACTAAAGATTTATCCATCCTGAAATCTCACTGCCAAAAATAAGCATTTTAAATTCCATCTATTTCTCTCATCCTAGAAGAAATTGCACTTTCAAGTTGAACAACTAGTATTTATTATTTTTTTACTGAATCAGGATTTTCCGTCTTATCCTAGAGTCTCTAAGGTGATGTTCTGTCAACATCCACTCAACCCTTCAGGCAATGTTGCCAAATATGTCAGAATGGCACCAGAGGGGTACTCCCCAAGTAGCAGTTCAGAGCATTCCACATTCTTTAATTAAAACAAAAATATTAAAACAACAATATTGGTTCTAGCGAACAAATAATAAAATATCTCTTCTTCCTCTCAACAGAGAGATGAGGCAATGTGAGGGGAGAATGTTAAAGATGTGATTGCTGTTTTAGGTGTTTGAGCTGAACTGTCTTTTTCTTTTTTCAAAAGAAAATTCAATGCCTGGAATGGGGTATACCCAGAAATGATTGTCTTAGCTCCTTAGGCAAATTCTCTAAAACTATAAAATTATTGTTATTTAGTCATTTCAATCTTGTCCAACTCTTCATGATCATTTGGGGTTTTTTGGGGGGGCAAAAAATATTTTTTAACTGGTTTATCATTTCCTTCTCCAGCACATTGCACAGATAAGGAAACTGAGGCAAACAGGGGTGACTTACCTAATACATATCTGAGTTCAAATTTGAACTCCATGTGTTCCATGTATTTGGTCCATTGTGTGCAACTCTAGGAAATGTGATTCCATGTAGTACAGACTTACACGGGATATATAGTGTGTACCTATAGGGGATCTTATTTGGTCTCCTGGGAAAGGAATAAACAATTATCAAGCATCCACTCTGTTCTGGGCACTATGCAAAATGCTTGACAAATATCATCTCATTTGATCCTCATAAAACCTAGTGAGGTAAGTGCCATTATAATCTCCATATTATAATTGAGAAACCTGAAAGACAGAGGTTAAGTGCCCAGTCACACAGCAAGTAAAGTATCTGAGGTCAGATTTGAAGTCTTCCTGACTCCAGGCCCAGAGTTCTATCCACTATGCCCCTAGCTGCAATATCCTATATGCAGCTTTACTATGTGATAATGAAAAAATGTGTGTTTTATATATAATTATGCTCTTTGAGGTAGAGGCATTTAACAGAAGGACGCTATAAAGGAGAGGGAAATAGCTGGGAAGGAAAAAAGCATAGATCCAAGTGTGAAAAAAATAATGATGGGAAAGCAGTACCTAGCCTGCTGAGTAGGATTGGGGGGAGAGCAGGGTGAGTGGAGCAATCTGGCTGTGTGGTTTAAGTGCCTGGAGCTGATGAACAAAGAAAGGTAAAGACTTTAAGATAAAGAAGAGTTGAGAAGGCAGGGCTACAAGAGAATCTCTGATACCATCTTCACCAAAGAAATTCTATGTTGCAAGGACCAACCTAGCTATTGGTATTGGGAGTTTACTCCTTGCTGCAGGACTGGGGTTCAAATCTTAAGTCCTTATCCATTTTATAATTTTCAAATATGTTTGTGTGCATTTGGAACTCCACTAATGTCACTATTGTATAAAAATATTTGTAGAAGACCTTTTTGTGGTGGCCAAGGAACTGGAAATTAAATGGATGCCCGTCAGTTGAGGAATGGCTGAATAAATGTGATGTGTAAATGTTAGGGAATAATAATATTCTATAAGAAATGAGCAGGCTGATTTCAGAAAAGCCTGGAGAGACTTACATGAATCGAGTGAAGTGAGCAGAACCAGGAGAACAATGTATACAGTAACAAGACTATGTGATGATCAGCTATGATAGACTTAGCTCTTCTCAGCAATACAATGATCCAAGACAAATTCAATAGACTTGGAATATAAAATGCCATCCACAACAGAGAGAGAACTAGCAAGTCTCAAGGCAGATTGAAGCATTACTATTTTCACATTTCTTTATTTGCCTTTTTTTGAGTTTTCATTTCTGTTCTGTTCATTTTCTTTCACAATGTAACTAATATGGAAATATATTTAAAATGATTATACATATATAACCTATATCAGAGTGCTTGCTGTCTTAGGGAGGGAAAAGGTAAAAAGGGAGATTTAAACTCAAAAATTCTACAAAATTGTTGAAAATTATCTTTACGAGTAATTGGAAAAATATTGAAAAGTTGTTTTGTTTTGTTTTAATGTTTACATTCAAAATATCGCTTACTGTTGTTGCTAGCAGGCAAGCTCACTTGAATACACCAGAAACAAGCTAAATTCAAATATTCCCAATTCAATACAATTCAATAAGCTCTGGGAAAAGTGATGAGTCATCATGCTATTATTGATAAGTATCCAAGACTGAACCTGATTCATCTGTCCTCAGCTGACACGTGGGTTATATTTGTAATTGGTTCTTAATAGATTTTTTTCCTTCCTGTGGGAAAACAACAGTGTTCTACTTAGTAAGTATTGGGACAGTGAATGCATCCTAGCAAGAGAACTCTTTCCAAATCAATGCTAAAATTATGCCCAGCTCTTGCCTCCTTTACCATCATCAAGCCATATCTGACAACAGCAAACTGCAAAAATAGATTATTGAGACAACCTCCATAAATAAAATAGCAGAATTGGAGGGTGAAGTGCCTATTTTCTATTTTTAAGTTTCTTACCTACTGTCTCATTTATCTCTATGCCAATAACTACTTATGTGACCTTGAACAAATCACTTAAAAGTTTCTTTGCAATTTGTTTCCCCCATTGGTAAAATACGAGTGGAGGTGGATAGGAATTGGAGGAGGAAAGTGTTGGACTAAATGACTCCTAAGTTCTAACCTGCACTGATGCTATTCAATCAGTCATAACTTTAGCACATTCCACTCTGCAACTGCTGTGTTGCTGTTGCTTGTTGTCATTTTTCAGTTATGTACATCCTCTCTTTGGGCTTTTCTTGGCCAAGATACTGAAGTGGTTTGCCTTTTCCTTCTCTGGCTCATTTTACAGGTGAGGAAACTGAGGCAAAGCGGGTTAAGTGACTTGTCCAGGATCACAGCGAGGAAGTGTCTGAGGATGCTCTGCTCATCTCTTTCTAATCTCACCACCATGGTGCTGACTCAAGCTTTGATTGAAAACACATCCCTTAGTCCCCTCTCCCATTGCAGCTCAGAAGAATGGAGTATTCCTTCCAGTGTCTTCCTTTATGAGGGCAAAACCTGGACGTGATCCACTCCACTCTGCCTGTTTCAACTCCACAGAACAAAATGCACCCCCCTACCTGGGTACTCCTTTCCTTCTGCTGTCATTTTCTATCTCCTTTTGTGTATTGTCTCCCATGCCATTCCTTCTCACTACCAACACGGCAACCTCCACCTTCCAATGTAATTGTAAGCTCCTTTGGGGAAGGAACTTTTTTATTAACTGTATTCTCTGTGCTTAGCACAGTGCCTGGCACACAGTAAATGCTTAATAAATATTTGCCTGACTAATAAACTGAATAATTGTGTTCATATTTAATTTTTCATTCTGCAGAGAGGATAAAAATCATATGATTCTATAGTGTGACAACTATTTGAACCCAGAGGTCCTAAAACAAAGAGTCCAATTAATTAATATCTCAGATTTGTACTACTGATAAGAGAAATGCAAATTAAAGACAACTCTGAGGTACCACAACACACCTCTCAGATTGGCTAAGATGACAGAAAAAGATAATGCACAATGTTGGAGGGGATGTGGGAAAACTGGGACACTGATGCATTGTCAGTGGAGTTGTAAACTGATTCAACTATTCTGGAGAGCAATTTGGAACTATGCTTAAAGGGCTATACAAATGTGCATATGCTTTGATCCAGCAGTGCTACTACTGGGCTTATATCCCAGTGAGATCTTAAAGGAGGGAAAGGGACCCACATGTGCCAAAATGTTTGTGGCAGCCCTGTTTGTAATGGCTAGAAACTGGAAAATGAATGGATGCCCATCAATTGGAGAATGGTTGAGTAATGGTATGTGAATGTTATGGAATATTATTGTTCTGTAAGAAACAATCATCAGGATGATTTCAGAAAGACCTGGACAGACTTACATGAATTGATGCTGAGTGAAATGAGCAGAACCAGGAGATCATTATACACAGCAACAGCAAGATTATAGGATGATCAATTCTGATGAATGTGGCTCTCTTCAACAATGAAATGACTCATTATTGATCAGAGAAATGCAAATGAAGACAACTCTAGAGATACAACTACAACCTGTCAGATTGGCTAAGATGATAGGAAAAGATAATGCGCAATGTTGGAGGGGATGTGGGAAAACTGGGACACTGATGCATTGTTGGTGGAGTTGTGAACACATCCGGCCATTCTAGAGAGCAACTTAGAACTATGCTCAAAGTTATCAAACTGTGATCCAGCAGTGTTACTACTGTGCTTATATTCTAAAGAGATACTAAAGAAGGGAAAGGGACCTGTATGTGCAAGAATGTTTGTGGCAGCCCTGTTTGTAGTGACCAGAAACTGGAAACTGAGTGGATGCCCATCAATTGGAGAATGGCTGAATAAACTGTGGTAAATGAATGTTATGGAATATTATTATTCTGTAAGAAATGACCAGCAGGATGAATACAGAGAGGCTTACATGAACTGGTGCTGAGAGAAATGAGCAGGACCAGGAGATCATTATATACTTCAACAACAATACTGTATGATGATCAATTCCGATGGATGTGGCCCTCTTCAATAAAAAGATCCAAATCAGCTTCAATTGATTTGTAATGAACAGAACCAACTACAACTAGAGAAAGAATATTGGGAAATGAGTATGGACCACAACAGAGCATTTCCACTCTTTCCATTATTTGCTTGCATTTTTTTTTCTCCTCAGGTTATTTTTATCTTCTTTCTAAATTCGATCTTTCCTGTGCAACAAGATAACTGCATAAACATGTATACATATGTTGCATTTAGCATGTATTGGACTACCTGCCATCTAGGGGAGGGAATGGGGGGAAGAAAGGGAAAAGTTGGAACAGAAGGTTTTGCAAGAGTCAATGTTGAAAAACTACCCATGCATATGTTTTGTATATAAAAAGCTATAATAAAAAAATAAAATTTAAAAAAAAAAAACAATGAGATGATTCAGACCAGTTCCTATGATCCTATAACGAAGAGAGCCATCTATACCCAGAGAGAGAACTATGGGAACTGAATGTGGATTGCAAATAGCATTTTCACTCTTTTTGTTGTTGTTCACTTGCATTTTGTTTTCTTTCTTATTTTTTTCCTTTTTGATCTCACTTTTCTTGTGCAGCAAGATAATTGTGGAATTGCACATGTTCAATATATATTGGATTACTTGCCCTCTAGGGGAGGAGAGAGAGGGGGAAATTTTAGAACACACGATTTTGTAAAGATGAATGTTGAACATTATCCATGTATATATTTTGAAAATAAAAAGCTTTTAACTTAAAATATATATGTGTGTGTATATATATATATATATACACATACATATATGTATGTCAGATTTGGGTTTAAGCCCCAACTGTAATGAGTCACCAAAGACTAGAAATGCACAAATCAGTGGAATCATTCCAGAAAAGACAAGGATCCTTTGCATATTTCAAACAACTATTTCTGTGTAACCTTGGCCCTCTTCAGTCATAGATCTTCTGAATGCTACTCCACATTCAAGGCACACTTTAGGATAGCATTTATGCAAAAAACATGGTTCATAAGTCCTCCCTGATAGTTCTTTTATCCAGAGAACCTGCTATTTAAAAGGAAAAATAAAAAGGTATTTAAACAATATAGCAAAATAAACAAGGAAATTACCCTTTCTCTCACATAGGGGATATATTCTCCCACAGATTTCCACACCAGTACCACCATTGGAGAGGGAATCTATGCAAAGAATACATGTGTCCAGGAAGCACATGATGGGAGGACACATTGGGGAAAACCTGTATTGAGTAGACACATGCGTGGGGAACATATGTGGATAAGGCTACACTTGTGACTTTGGGGCCATGGCCAGCCAGCACACTCCCAGGATTGCATTCCCTATGGGAATCCTGCTCTGCTCCAATGATGCTGCTCACTTCCTCACAGAGCATCAATATCATTATTCTCTGGTCCTGGTCCTGCTCCCACCCATTCCCACTCCACCACTGCCATCTTGCTGGCTCTCCTACTACATTGTCATTGCAGCTATATTGCTGACTTTTCCCACATAAGAAATCTCAGCTCTACTGTTTCTGCTTCAGAACCACATCCAGAGAAGCCCTTAGGTTTAAAATCTGCCTTTTAAGTTGTTTTTCTTTAGCCTCCTCTGCCATTCCTTGAATTTAGTCTACTTTCTGAGCTAGAATACAATTTCATTTCTTTCATTTCCCATCAAGACTCTGTTCTACACAAATCACCCCACCAAAAGCTGCACCTAACTAGACAGAAAGTAACTGAAGTTGTAAACTTTCTATTCTCCTATTTTCCTGCCATCAACAAAGGTGTTGCTCTCCTTATTGGAAGAGGAGAAAAAGCAGCAGAAGCATTTATATGGCATTTACCATGAGCTCTTCCAGTATTATCTCAGCTGATCCTCACAACAATTCTGAGAGGTAGGGGCTATTATTATTCCCATTTGTAGTTAAGTGGAGAGGTTAAATGACTTGACCAAGGTCACACAGCCAGTATCTGTGACCAGATGTGAAATGAGGGCTTTCTGCCTCTGGTTTGCCACACTGACAGTTCCTTCTGGCCCTTCCACTGATTTACCATGTGGCTTTTAAGAAGTCACTATCAGGGAGGATTCTGGGAAGATAGCACAGTAGGTTGGCAAATTTCAAACTCTCCAATTCCCCCATAAATAAAAATTTGCACCTCAGGGTGAACATGGACTGATGAAAAACCAAGAAGATTTGGGGTAGAACAGAGGTCCTCCAGGTACAATCTAAGAAGATCTGAAGACCCCAGGCCAGGGATTGACCCATGTGAAGTGCAAATACCTGCAGTTGGGGGTCTCAGTCTGGGGTGATCGAGGAGGAACTCTCAGCTGATTGAGGATGCTGTAGATATACAGATATGTTGTAGAGAGGAGGCCCTGGGTGAGAAGAAACCAGCACCCGGTGAGTGCAGAAGCAATGGGTCAGGGACACTGCTGGCTACAAGTACCTGCAGGAGTAGGAAGCTTTTGGTTTGGGGTTCCAAGTCAGAGGTGGAGAGTCAAAGTGAAGCTAGAGGCACTATCCCCCCACCCCACAATTAGAGGTGCTTATTTAAAAAATGAACCAACAAAGAAGAATGAACCCCATCATATAAACTTACTATGGGAACAAGTAAGACTGGGGTTCACATCTTCAGAGGAGGACACTGAAGTAAAAAGAGATTTCTTCTACCTCAAAGAATAAAGTGAAATGGCTTCCTGCCCACAGAGAATTTATAGAACTCAAAAAATAATTTAAAAATCAAATGAGAGACATTGAGGAAAAACTAAAAAAAATAAAAATAAAAACCATCCAAGAAAACCAAGAAGATTATTTAAAAAAAAAAATTAATCAACTAGAAAAGGAGATACAGGGTCTCAGAGATGAAAATAAGTCTCTGAAAAATTAGAATTGGGCAAGGGGAAACCAGTGAAGCTATGAGAGACCAAGTAGTAAAACAAAACAGATTATAAGGAATGAAAAAAAAATAGAGTAGAATGTGAAACATAAGAAAAGCAACAGATCTGGAGATCAGATCAAGAAGAAAAAATATAAGAATTGGACTGCCTGAAAGTTGTGACAAAAAATAGTCCAAGAAAATTGTTCTAGAATGAAAGAACATTAAAGTGCAACAGAAAAAATCTACTCATCACCACTCAATGAGATAGATCCTTTGTGGAAAATACATAGGAATATCATTGCCAAATTTCAAAAAACCCAGATCAAAGAGAAAATTTTTGCAAAAAAACAAGAAAAAAGCAATTCAAATACACTGGAGCTACAATTGTACAGGACTTATTAGAAGCCACAATAAAAGATGGCAAGTCCTGGAATCATATCATAACAACAATCAAAAGAATTAGTATGTGGCCAAAAATATATCCAGCAAAATTATCTACATATAATATTGAATGAGAAAAAAAAAGAGACAATCTATGAACTTGCAGATTTTCAGGATATTCTATCAAACCTGAATTTAATAGAACATTTAACATATAAAGAGCCAATATCAAAGATCAATTTCAAGGAACTCAATATGGACAAATTTTTTTTTATATGGGAAATGTATACTTTATGTTTAAGATTGACATTAACAATGAGGAGCCCATAAGAAAGATGATAAAACAAAGACACCTATCAGATGGGAGTTCTTGCACCCAACATGCCCTTGCCTCCCCCTGCCTCCAGGTGCAGCCCCTCCTCTGTCTCGATTAAGGGTTTAAACTTGCCACTTCAAAGTGTGACACGGATGATGACGTTGCTGCTCTCCTTTATGGCTCTGGAATGTGCAAAGCTGGCTTTGCAGGAGACATGCCCCTCAGGCTGTCTTCCCTTCCATTGTTGGGCACCCCAAACATCGGGGTGTGATGGGGGTATGACACGGAGAAGATCTGGCATCATGCCCCTGGGCGGCTCACAACAGCTCCCCGGAACCCCAAAGCCAACGGAGACAAAGTAACTCGGATGATGTTTGAGGCCTTCCACCCCCAGCCACGTGCTGCCCTTCAGTGGTCATACCACTGCTATTGTGATGGACTCGGTGATGGGTGACCCACCCTGCGCTCTTCCCCGGGCCATCCTCCATCGGTCTGGCTGCCCTGATCCCACGGACTGCCTCATGAAGATCCTGAGAGGGAAGGCAGTTTCACTGCCACAGCTGAGAAGGAAATTGTGTGGGACATCAAGGGGAAGTTGTTCCCCAACTGCAGCTAGCTCTTCTCCCAGGTTATCGCCACTGGCAATGAGGGGCTCTTTTCCCACCATCTTTCTTGGGTACAGAATCCTGTGAAATCCACAAAGCGACCTTCCACTCCATCATGCAGTGTGATGCTGATCCCGGGTAGGATCTGTCCACCCATACCATCCTGTGGGGTCCCGCCACATCCCGGACATCGCTGACAGGATGCAGGCTGCTCTGGCCCCGGGCGCCTGCTCTGTCTGCAGTGGAGGCTCCATCCTGGCCAGGGTGGGTCAGCAAGCACCAGTAAGATGAGTCTGGGGCCTCCACTGTCCACCACAACCGGCCCGACTCGCTTCCTGAGAGGAACCTCGACCTTTGTAGTCTGCCCTCAGCCCATGCAGTCTAAGCTTCCTTGGGAGCTTGGCTGCAGAGGCCGAAGCCATGGTCCCACACCCTCCACTGCCCAGGGCTCTGGTCACCCACTCAGAGCTGCCAGTCTGGATGCCCAATTCTGCTGCTCCGGCCCCCACCTCTGCTCCTGCTGTGCACTCCACTCGGTGCCCCGTGCGGTGCCAGTTTGGGGAGCAAGGACACTCTATGCTGCAGCCACATCCTCCTCCTGCATTGCCCACTTTCCCACACAATCTGAGCATCCTGCCAGGCCTGATCCCCACAACCGTGGCTGGGGAGGAGCTGCCCAAGGCCAAGGGCACTAGCAGCAGCAGTCGCCTGGCCACTCTCACCTCCCTACTGCTCAATGCAGACAACCACCAAGTTCGTCCAAGCCAGCCTCAGGTGCTGAAACCTTTCCCTGTCAAAATGCGTCAACCTTGACATTTGACAAGTATCAAAGCAAAATGAAACAATCAACCTCAAACTAGTTTTTAAAAAGACAAAATTGAGGTTGGAGCAGTAGTGACAGACTGAAAGATGAGGAAAGCAGAGGGATTAGAGATCATGATGAGGATAACAACAGAAGCACATCAAGAAATGCCATAAGTTGTGATCAGATAGATTTCAAAATGCTGGACTACGATATTATCATCAGTTATGGTTAAAATGTGCACACTCAGGGAATTAGGGTTTTTTTAAGGGAACCATTTACTGACTACTCAATCATAAAGAATGTTATTTAACTAACCATTTTTAAAAGTGACTAAAATATAAACTTTTAAAATGACACAAAATATCTAAGTTTTTGAAACATTACTGCATTCCTGGAAACCCTTGGTGTGTCCCTTGTATGTCTCTGGTTATGGGAAGTAGATAAAGGGTCCAACCATCCTCTTAGGAATAAAGTGGAAAGGTGGAGGTCAAGAGTTGAAGAACTGGTAGATCTAAGTTATTAAGTACAATGGTAAATTTTGAGTTGAATAGAAATATAGATCCTTGAGAAAGGAGGGAGAATATCTTCTGAATAAAATAAGGAAGCCAGTAAAATTAGTAAAATTTAGTAAATTAGAGTAAAATTAGGATGTGGCCTAAGTGATAGTTGATGCAATGAACCTCAAAGGCCGTTATTGTGACAAAAACTTAAATTGTCAGAGGAGTAAGAACAGAAACACTATCTTTTGGAAGGGGTCAGATTCTCCTTGGTATATGAAGACATATAGCATGAAAAAATCTGTTAATCTATAGGACCTGAGAACACAATGGAATGAGATGGCAAAGCAGAATGCGGACCACGGAGCAGGCCAGGATGGGCAGGGATGAGTGGAGGGAGAAGAGAGGCCACCACTTTTACTGTGGGAGGCTCAATGACCGAGCGGGTAGGACCGGAATCTGCCTGCCACAGTTTGGGACACCCTGGCGTTCCCTGTGATGACTAAGGCCCGAGCCGGCTCAGGAAGGTTCTACCCATGTCCAGCCCTTGTCATTCTGAACCCAGGGAGGAGCTGGGGAGGAGCTAAACAGTCAGCTGCTTAGGAATCCGGGTCAGCCACAGCTGAAGACAAAGCTCGCCCATCAGACACCTCACCTTCCCCCCTGTGGGCCACTGGAAGTACAGGTACCCCACTGTTTGGGGGACCTATCGATTCCAGGATGGATGTGTTTGTTCCCTGTGGAGCAGGACCTCCATTGCTCCAAGCTTTCTACCACCATCACCTTGTGGCTCAGGTCAGGGATGTGTGGGAATCCCTTTAACTAAGGTAGTTTTTGAGAAAAATGGAGGATGTAGGAAATGGAAGGAGGCCAGGGGTTAAGAGAAGTTGATAAGCCATTTCTCTCATCAGTATGACAGCACAAGTTGGCCTATTAAGTTCCATTGATTTGGGAGACAGCAAAACTCAAAGACCTGTGCATTCATACTGATACCTTCAAAATCTGATTGTTCCAATGTGTTACAAGAGTTAGGCTGAGGAGGAAAAAAGGGAAGATGAGACTGTATAGTATATTTTTGTTTATTGAAAAAATAAAAAAATTTATTCCCAGCAATCTTTTTTTCTTAAGAATAGGTAGTGGGTTCCTAATGTCCAAGTCTGATTATCCTCTCCAGGAGTCAGAATAAGGGGTATAACGGTTGAAATTTAGATAAGGAATAGTAATAAATAGCAGACTTACACTTCCAAATCATCATGCCAATAGGGCTATTTCTTCTAAGGTGGGAAATGTGAGCATTGTCTTTAGCTCAGGGATCTGGCAGCCAACTCCTGGTTACAGCTACTCCTTTTCATAGACAAAGCCCTCTGCCAAGTCACAGAATAAATTTAAAATTCAACATCAAGTCAGAATTCCCATTGAGAGAATTGAGCGGGACTTTGATGCTGTTTCATTTTTAAAATAAAAGTTGGTTTACTTTTCTTGCAACTCAGTTCTCAGAATAAGTGGGGACCTGAAATTGCACTTATTTTTGTACCGGTCTGACCACAACTAGGATGGGGAGAGGGATTATCATTAATAGACTCTAATAGCACTGGAGTCAAAAAAAGTTGCCAGCTCCTTCAGCAGTGGACAGGAATATACCAAAGGCTCATATGTGGTTTTGTAGTTAGTTACTTGTACCTTATGTAACATCAATATAGTATTGTTCTTGAAAAAAAATCCATTTTTACCTATAGTCACTAATCATTATTTAGAGGTAAGGAACTTTTGTTGTAAACAAATCATGAATTTACAAGCTGATCCCTGAGCTTAAAATTCCTGAGAAATTTTATAGAAGTTATCTGGTCTAAACTTTTCATTTTACAGATGAAGAAATAGTAGTACCAGGTTCCCTGACTCCAAATACAGATGTATGTTGTTGGGGATTTGGGATGGGCTGCTGGGGGGTGGGGATGTTAAGGATCACACATCTAGTAAATGTTAAGGATCTGAGAATGAATTTGAACTTTGATCCTCCTGACTCCAGGGCCAGTGCTATCTAGTACTATCCACTGAGCTATCTAACTGCCCCATCCAGATGTTTGTTGTAACAATAATTCTAGATAGATCATTCTTTGCAGGAAATTAGAAAAGGAAATCCATGGTAGCAAAGCAATGGGAAGAAAATGGATATCCATTAAATAAAATAATAGTTAAACTCACTATGGCATATAAATACAGTGGAAATTATTGTATGGTAAGAAATGTGACAAATATGAGAAATACAGAGAAATATTAAATGATCATATAAAGAAATATAGAAAGAATAACACAATGATCACAATAATGTAAATTAAAATACTAAAAGGACACAAAACTAACTATAATAACCAATTTTGCAACTTGAGTACAGATTTAATGAAACATGTCTTTCTTATGAGGGGAGGGGGGGAAATGATGCAGAAAATGGGACAGGGAGGACTATAAAGGAATAATAATGTTGCATACATTTCCAGAAGCAGTCACTGTCTCTTGTTTTAGCATAACTGTTTTTCTTTTTTATAAAAGAAGGTTCAAATTGGTGGAGAGGGAGATATTCAGAAATAAGTGATGTAAAAACAAAGATATCCAACTGTACATAAGACATTTACAGTTCACATACCACCTTTTTTTTTTCTCCCCACCCTATTTTGTAAATAGAAATAATGGGGGGAGGGGGGTTCTTTAAATATTTGAAACAAAAGGCCTTCTTCCCAAAGGAAACCAAAGTACAAAAGAAGAGAAATTTCCAAACGTGTTAAGACTTTTTTAAACTTGAAAATAAGCAAATTTGGACACCATGTTAAAGGCAATCACTTTTTCTGGCTTCAGTTCTTCTCTACAAACCAAATATTAGCATATTTCACCTTTAGAGACAGTAAAAGGCTGAAGCTCTTGTGGTACATCAATTCGATTCCACAAGCATTTGTTAATAAGCATCTTCTATGAGTCAAACTATATGCCTTAGGCACAGGGGATATAGAGACACAAAGCAAAACAATCACTTCCCTCAAAAAGCCTGCACTGAAGGCAGCTCATGGGACAGTGGAAAGAGCACTGAATGCAAAGTCAGAAAGACCCGAGTTCAATTGAGGCTTCAGACACTTCCTAGCTGTGTGAACTGTGCAAGTCACTTACCTTCTGTCTGCCTCAGTTTCCTCAGCTATAAAATGGAGATCATAAGAACACCTACCTTCGAGAGTTATCATGAGGATCAAATGAGATATTTGTAAAGCACTAAGCACAGTACTTGGCACATAGATGGTGCTATGAATGCTTGTTCTTTTATTCCCCTTACTATAATCCTCAGAAGAGAGTAATGTATATCTATAGTTAAAGTTTCAGCTCAAATTACTGTACAAAAGTTAACTATATCAATAGCCAGAATGTATTAGATTTCATCCCATCATATAAATTTGACTTCTTCAAGCTTACTAATTTCATATATCATTTTAGGAAGCTGTCTTCAAAGGAAATAGTATTATTCTTATTGCAATAATACCTTAAATTCACCAGGCAGTTTTGAACTTCAACCTTTCTTATTACTACATTTTACCAATGACCTACTAATATGACTTCTCAGGTCATATAGTAATACCAAACTAGATTCAAGATTTCAGAACAATTTCTTTCCTTGTAGTATAGATCATGATCTTCTGTTTAAAAAGGAACAAAGATTAAGCTTAATTAACAAAGTCACCAATGGCCACTTCCTTATTGTTTCACCTCCTCTGGGAGTCTCATTATTAAAGCCTACACTTTAAAATCTGATTCACAGTCAAATCTTAAGTTTGGAGGAACGTGATACTTTTTTTGTAGAAAAAGTCCTGATGCCTGGAGAACACACTGCTCCCAATACTAATTTAATGAATACATTTAATTAAAAACAAACTGTTCAAGGAGGATCCAAAAGGAAATTAGGACAACATACTGGTAAAGTGATCCATGTTGCCTGCTCCTACTAAACAAGATAAATTCAGAAAATCAAAACTAAATCCAGTGAAAATTCTTTGTGACTGCTCAAATATATCAGCAGCATCAAAGTAATTCCCCACCAGATTGCTGCAGTACCAGGGGCTAATGACTAAATGATTTGGAGAAGTGTACCTCATTTTCCTCAACTCCTGGTTATAAAGTGCTGCCAAGCAGTTGTTCAGAAGGTGGTGGTGGAGGCAGGAATATGATGCTCTGGAGAATAAATGTCTTTCCCCAATCCATTTAAAAACTGAAGAAATGATCATCTGTCAACAAAAATCCATACTCTTTTTCTGCTCTCAACATCGATATCTTATCCCCCAAGACTGAAGCCCACCATTGATTTAATAATAAAATAATATAAAAATTAAAATAATAATTTAAAATTGTCCCTTTTTATACTATGTTCCTGTCCACTTCCCCTGGGTACTTGATCCTAAACCTTTCCTTATCTATCCTTATCTTCCTTCCCCTTTTCCTACAACATGCTTGGGTGTTTCCAGTCCCTAAGTTTCTTTCCCCTTAACTCCACTTATATTAAACTTTCAGTTCTTACAATTCACTGCTACATTTCTAGTGAGGGTCTTTCACTCTCATATTAATTTATTTAATTTTTTTTTTTTTGGCCTCAATTTCTACTAGCTTTAATCACTAAATGCACATAGCTTCTCAAATTGAGATCTGTTGAAGACTTTAGCTTAAAAGGCCAAGGTCTCCTACTGCATCCAGGGCCATTTTCAGCCTTCCTGATCTCTGGGCCCCTGGACCCAGATGGCGCTAGAGGGTAAAATGAGGCAAGTGACCTTGCCAACCCTCCCTCCCTCCCTCCCTTAAATCCAATTCACTTGCAGGTCATGTTATCAACTCCCTGATGTCAGGATCCTCTTTGATATCCAAGGACAAACCACCAGCAAGATTAATCTGACTTTCATTTCCCCATCATTCCCCTGTTATGTGGCTTTTGTCCTCATCAGTTTGAACTTTCTTTCTCCAGGGTTTCCAAAGCCTCTTAATTCCCAAAACTGTAACCTTTAAATACAGTATTTAATAACAGAGCCTACCTCTTTCTTAGTTTGGCCTCCATGGCATTTCCCTCTACTGATTCTTTCCTTAGCTAACAACTCTTCCCACTGATTCACCTTCTCCTCCTGCTCCTACCACACAATTGGTCCCTAAAACTTTTCTATATTGTCTCCCTTAACAATCTCATCTAAACCAACTCTGATCTCTCCCATTCGAAGCAATCAGTTGAATAGTACCTCCAACTCATTCTGTACAAAACTGAGTAAAGGGTACATCAAATAAGAAAACTTTTTTAAAAAGTAATTTTTACCCAGAAACTTTTTATTCTAACACTTAAGAACTTTTAACTACCACTGAGGACTTTATAATCTCAAATCACTTTGAATAATCCCTAACTACATCAGATAGTTGATGATATTGCTAAGGTAAGACAGAATATCAATGAATAAAAAATAGTGAAAATGTCTTGATTTTTCCATAATGAAATACAATCCTAATTTCCCACTATGTAGAAAGAATCAGACTTTTGACTTTTACAGTCTCATTTTAAATATAACTAATACCAACTTGTTTTTCAATTACCTTTCTACCAGAAAGCTCCAAATGCCCTAGATCTGGCTTTCACTGTGTGTATGTGTGGCAGTGAACACAGGGCAAAAATCTCTCCTTAATAAAACTTGAGGCAGAATAGAAACACTCAACTTTCAATATTACATTCTTCTACAGCTGTAAAACAAGCATAACACTTGCATAAGTGTGAGACTCGGATGAAGTTTTGTAAAATACTCAAACGTAGGATATTCAGTAATTCTTAAAGCCTTATATGAAGATAATCCATTATAATATGAATATTATCTTGGCAGCAATGAAAAAGAATAAGATTGCCAATTCCTTGAACATTGTAACAGTTTATTTTAATATTTTATACAGCTAGTATTGGTCTCCAATAAATTATATCAAGTTATAAGTGAAGGCTCTTTACTTTTCCTGGCTTCCCTTCCCCTATTACCCCAACTGTACTTTGTTGAAATTGCAAATGGGATACTGGGATATTTAAAACTTCTGCAAGATAGGGTCTACCATGAGATATATTGACAATAAGTGATTGTAAGTTCGCTGTGCACCAACTATGCATGTCAATTGTCCAAATAGTACCTATAAAACACAGGAGCAAACAAACATTAAAGAAATGTATCAACTTTTACAAATAAAATGCTCATGAAAAGTTCTTGGAATTGGCTGTATTCTTTAATGAAAATGTGGCAAGTAATAGGGAAACTTATATTCTTCAAACTGGAATCAATTTAAATGAGGCCAGTTCTCTCCTTTATGTAAATTATAATTTTTTTTTTATATTGCTGTAGCAGCTATTAACACACTCACACTCACAACCCCGCTATATTCAATTTTAACATGATGTTTAAAGATTTCTTCTATGGATACATATGCAACAAAAGAAGATCCTCAACAGGTATCTCCTTTCCAAGCAATATTCCAAAAGATGAAATACTTTAAAATCTTTCAAAGGGCAGTATGTAACATAGCTTTGTTCTGGGGTTGATTTCTACCACTCTTTCAAGATGATTATCTAATATTACAAACATAATTCTCCAGAAGACACCCAAGAATCCCAGCCAGCTGCCTGCTGTACCATATACCCTGATTTTATTAGATCTAAAAACAAACATACACACAGCAATAGCCTAAGAGGCACAAAGATTCCACTTCTCTCTTAAAGCAAGCTCTTAACACAAAGACAAATTTGAAATCACACAATTCATGTTTTAACACAGAAAAATGATATTTGTTTCTACTCCAATTACTCCACCCCCAACATCTCGGTCCATATGTTGAACATTAGCAATTCCAAGGACACATCATATAAGAAACTACTTCTCCATGAAGTCATATATTTAGGCAAGGGTAAACCTTGGAATCAGTTACAAAGCCTTCAGAATATTGCCAGACTGAAGCTTTCAGGGAATATTTGACAAGTCCTGGGTGACCAATTATTTTCTATTTTCTTAACCTCTATGTTGAGTTCAGAACTGGTAAAAATTCCTATCACCCAAGAGAATAAGTATTATTTTGGTAATTCATCAGTGGCTTAGCTGCTTGCATGGTACAAACATGGCAGAACTATTAAAAAGTTATCCAACAGTCTCTACAGTATTAAAAGTACAAAACAAAAGGAAAAAATAATCCAATAATCCTTTTCCTAAGGCCAATTTATTATACTAACATGGGTCTTGAATTTAATATTTTCAAGAGCAAATATACTTGTGTGTGCCTATGAGACACTTTTTTTTCTTGGAAGGTCAAGATATGGGGTCAGATATCACATGAATGTATATTGAGGATATTTTTAGATCATCCTTATTGATACTAACATGTAACCAAAAATAGACTGACCTTCCTTCACTCTTCAACAGAAAGGAAATTTTCAGCTAAAAGATCTGGGGTGTTGTCATCATCATTTTGGACTATGAAAACAATCCAATAGCTATGGAAACTATAAGTCAAATATAATACAAAACGAACCAACACAGCACCTCTCTGGAAATTCCATTTTAAAAGCTATCTAGTTGTCTCAAAAGTTGTTCTAATTTGTACCATGTAGTGGTTTTTCTTTTAAGAAATTAAACCAGAACAAAGCAACTCTTTGTTCTTTTTGTTTTTTTTTTTTACAGTTTTTTTTTACATGTACTGTATATACAATTTTTAAAATAGCTGCACAATTTTCTCTCTGTTAGAGAAGTGCAGTCCAGGCAGACCATGCTTCTCAGTATATTAAAAATATTAAATAAAATCCAACCAGCTTCATTCTAATAGCCAGGCTGGCTGAAAAGGGATAGGGGAGTTGGGAGTGTGAGGGAGAGGAGAACAGGCAGTTGTAAAATGGATCAGTCTCTCTTCACAAATATACTACTTACAAATCTCAAAGTTATCTCCTTATCTTATTTATCCCTGTCACAGTATCTCGGAAGTCTCACCTTAAACATTTGAGATCACACATTGCTAGCTTTGAGATGAAATCTATTGCAACATGCACATATTAACTGCCCACTCAACCAACTGCAACCCTGAGGATTTTTCTGGCCTGGTTGAAAGAGGAAACATAAAGACAATCCCTGCGGCAGAACTGCTTCTCCACTTTACAACTCCATGGGTTTCCCGAGACATTTCTTGGACAAGCATGCATGGCATTGTCATCTCATGATTCCACTTTCCACAAGCAGATTTCTCCTCTATTCCTGGATCCCAACAAAGCCACCGTCATCCATCCAATGGTTTCCCCAGATAAACCAAAGTCACTTCCGTGTTGCCATACACAGCAGACACTGCTGGGTACAAGCAGACCTTTGGCAGTCCTCTAAAGGCAACCCCTAGGAACTCATAGCCACGTTCAAAAGCTAAAGTCTTATCTTCCATGTCTAGGATGACTCGAATCCTTTCTCCTATCTGCAAACAAAAAGAAAAAAGGAAAAGTTAGACAAAAAGCCACAAAGGGCTAGCTAGAAGACAATGGAACAGAATCTAGAAAGTTGACAACAAAACCAAGAATATAAATATATAACTAGTCTAAGGAAATTAGAAGTTTTTTAAATAAAGCTAAGGAGCATTTTGTTCCAAATCAGTTGGTATGTATATGTATACAAGAAATTAGGAAACTATGTGTATAAAAGTAAAATATATATGTTTATGTGTGTAGTAGATACATATGTATAATAAACACACAGAGCCAATTTCTCTACTTTGATTAATAATAGTAACTGACTATTTAGACATTTTAAAATCTACAAATTACTTTACTTCCATGGAGCTCCAAATGATAAGCAGAAGTATTATATTGCCCCCATTTTACAAATAATAGGAACTGAAAAATTAAGTGACCTACCCACGGCCAGACAGCCAGAGAGGTGGGTCTGAACCCGCAATTGTTACATTAGTGTTATCTCTTTACTCAGATTACTTTGATTTTTCTTATCTCTATATGTAGTTCCCTCTCTCCTCCTACCCCCCCCCCCATTCCAAAAAAAGAATATAAGTTCTTTAAGGAAGAACATTTTCACTTTTTTTGTCTTTGTATTCCAAGTAAAATTCTCAATGTTTGCTGAAGTTAATTTAACTTTTTTATTCAAGAGGAAGAGTTTCCATATCATGTACTTTTGTTATAAATGTATATACTGACCGAGGCAGAAGCAGAATTGAAAGATGTGCCCAATTCAGCCACCACAGATCATATATTCTCTATTTAAAGGGATACTTTCCTGGGAAGCAACTACTAGAAATAGGATAATTTGGCAAAAACTGAAAACTAAAAATGTAGTTAATATTAAGGATTTTTAAAATTATCTCTACTTGAAATGCTAACGAAATTTCTAGTTTTTGTTATTATAAAAGGGTAAAGCTGGCTACAACTATAGAATGTACTTAAACATCTCTTTGGCCTAAAGTAGCAACAACACTTGTTAAGTTATTCTAGAAGTACAATATAACCAAGCATTTTCTCACTTCAAAAATTAATGGAAGAAAAAAAAAAGACAAAGAACAATCAAAGAGACACTAATGTTGGTTATCAAGGTTAACATTATCCCCTCTAGTTTTTGGATGCCATTTTTTCCAACCCATTTCCAAATTGTTCTCTTTTATTAAAAATACTGATTTCACTGCTTGATTTCCTTCTCTAGAGTTGCCTTGTATTCTGAGGATTTCAAGAATTTCTCTAAGAAAAAATCCAGATAAATTGCAGGCTTTGTGATATTTTTATTGTAGTCTTAAACTCTAAGCTGGTGATCCTCAGATTTTGAATTCACATTTGCCTTTTCTATTAATAGAAATAGGTACTTAGGGGTACAACTAGATGGTACAGTGGATAGAGCACCAGCCCTGAAGTCAGGAGAACCTGAGTTCAAATCTGGTCTCAGACACTTAACACTTCCTAGCTGTGTGACCCTGGGCAAGTCACTTAACCCCAATTGCCTCAGCCAAAAAAAAAAAAAAAAAAAAAAAAGGTACTTGACTACAATCTATATCCCTTATAAAATCTAGTATGGGTGGGAAAAGTTGGTGCAAGGTCCTTATTGGATTACTTTGATACTAAACATTAGTGTTGCTCTGAAGGAATTCAGATATTCTCTCCACTAATAGAAATCACCCCAACTTCTCTCATTATATTCTCAAAGGCAGAAAGATACTATGGAAAGAACACTGAATTTAAAAGCAGAGAATTTGGCTTAAATTTTAGTTCTTTATAGACTAATGTAATGTTAGCAAAGTTATCTCATCTCTCTGGGACTGACTCCTTATCTGTTAAACAAAAGGACTAGAACTGATGATCCCTAAAATCACTTTTAGCTGCAGATCTATAATCCTATGTGAATTAAATTGCTAAGGAACACCTGCAACAAATCCTTAGGGAATATGATAATTCAGTAATGAAGTAAAAAGGAGATATGATCACCTTAAGGATATGCTAGGCCCACAGCTTTTGTCATCCACAACTTTTCTTGTGTGATTCCAGGGTGTGCCAATAGCAGGCAAGGCCCAGTTTCTCACCTGATATTTTGGTGCATTATTGCACTGTGGAAAACTGCCATTGACTTCCCCATTATGTAGTAGATTATTGTCCACTAGGTTCCAGCCCCAGCTCTGGTCGTCACTGCCCAGCAATGCCACATAACCCTGACACTGCATTGGGGCCCGTTTTGTGGCAATTCCAATCACAGCCACAGTGCCCAGGGGGCCTTCCCACCAGACTTCCCAAGCATGGCGGCCCTCACTGAAACCAATCTTGGTCCTTGCACCATCAGTGCTCTGGGCGATGGGATTCCGATGTAAAGTAAATCCATTCTTCTTAATGTAGACATTCCTGGAACAGTCATTGGTGCTGAAGGCATGTTGGAAGGCACGTACCTAGAAATGGTGAGACAGAAGTCCAAAAAAAATACAAAATTAGCCCTCATATATTAAAAATCACCTGAATCTCAAGTTCCATATATGCCTATATATATATATCTTAAATTAAAAAACACACATTTTTTTTAAAAAGCTGAAGATTCTAGACAGGCAATAAAAAGCATTAAACTGTATTTTAAAAACTTAGCCATATTGTTTTCTGGTTAGTTAAGTGAAATTTCCAAAGAAGGAATAAGTCACGCTGTTGGCTCCTACTGAACCAACTACAAGTCCCATGAATTGTTTTTAAAGCCTCCTCAACCCACAGTTCTATGAATAACTTTCTGAATATAAATACAAGCTTTTATGCTGAATACAAATACAATCTTTTATATTATCTCTTTTAAATGTTATTAACCTCTCTCTGCCCTACTTTTAAAATTCCAATTATATGTCAATAACATGCTACCTTATGTCTTTCACTTTTATCATAGCTGCCAAATTGATAAACATCCCTTCCCCTATCATTGATAATATACTGGGGTACAGGGCAAAGGCCTACGTTATGCCAAGGAAGACCTCACTTGACATTATCAACCACACTTAAGGTATGTTGATTAATTAGTTGTCCATATAGCTATATTATTATTTTAACCTATTATTACTATTTATAACATTTCTCCATCTTTTACATAAAAAAAAGGTCAACAAGAACACTATCAAATGCCTTGCTGAAATCAAAATATCCAATGTCTACAGGACTCTCCAATGTGCTTTTGCAAAAAGAAGAAAACAGTTCAAGTTGACTTCTTTTAGTGAATCCATGCTGGTTCCTATTGATCACCATTTTCTTTTCAAAGAAAAGAAAGCTCAAAGATCACTGGACTAATAACAAATTCTATGATGTTAAATAATATGCACATCAAATTTATCAATCGCTAGTTTATCAACTTTTTTGCCTTTTAAAAAAATAGATATTTGTCCAACTTCAGCTCCTCTTCCATGATCCCATGGTTCTCAAATATTATTAACAATGGTTTTACAACTACATATTCAAGTTTTAGGTTTTTTTTTTTTTTTTTTAGCTATTTCCAGAATGTAATTTGCCTGAGCCTAAAGATAAAGTTATTTAAAGAATACAGTCATTTCTTTCACGACCTTATTTGGGGCTTTAATTGCCCTTTATTGATGCTTATTCTGTGTTTTCTAGTCAAATATCTATCTCTTTGAAGAAAATGGAAGCAAATTTAAGTTTAGTTATATATCTGTTAAAATATACTATTTACCTCCAAGTAGTGAGCTTATACCAGGTTCTTTATCATTCTTCTTGTTTCATTTTCATCATGTCACACCCTAGAGCTCAGAATTGTCTACTCAAAGCTAGAGTCTTTAAATTAACTAATATTCAACACCTTCTACAATTTCATCTCATTTTATATTACTACTGCATAAATCCTCAACTCTAACCCAGTCAACTGGCTTCTAATCCTTCATACATGATTTATTCCCATTGTCAGGTATTCTTAAAATAGCAATAGATATGTGTTATCTTCCTCTTAGCAACACTATTGCTGAAAACAGACCTTTAAGTAACTTTAAAATTTATGAAAAATTTTAATAACCACAAATTCAGCAGCACTGCCCTTGGTCCTCCACCTTCTTGACTGATATTACTCACACATGAGCCATAATCACAGATATCTTGTGAAGTAATCCATCCTCCAGATAGATAGCATCTAAATGCAATCATTAGAACTTACAAAGTAAAGCTCAAAGAGAGACTGCCAATGACATGCCAAGGTCAGGTGGACTTATCATTTTACCTCAAAACTAAAAAAAAAAAAAAAAAAAAAGTAGCCACTTTGCATAAGCTGTAACCACTTGTCTTACTTTAGTAATTACATTCTTTGGTTTCTGTGTTTTGTTTTTTGTTTTTTTTAATATGTGCAAGTCAATCTACATTTAAAACAGGATGCCAAAATTTTAAAACGAATAGGCCTGTGGGCCTATTAAACAGATATGTTTAACCATCATATTAAGCTTTAAAGAATATGCCATTTACCTACCACTATCTTACTGTTTCTGTGGTTCTATTTTATACAATATGGATCAAGTCACCGATATCTGTTTTCTCTAGGGAGTCAGTATAAGTTAAGTTTTCTTATAAAAACTCATCTGTTCCATAACACAAATTTCATAAGCATGTTTTTACCTCTCATTGACAAAAGTGTTCAAACATGAGACAGAACAGTACAGTGAAAGTTCAGTTCAGAAATACAATTCTCATGTCTGTGTAAATATGGGGAAGTCATTTATACCTATTAAACCCAAATTCTTCATCTAATAAAATGAAGAGATTAGACAAACATGACCTCTAAGATCCTTTCAAAATCTATGCTTAAGATTTCCAACTACGTGTTTCCCTGATAATAAGACCTATCCCGAAAATAAGCCCTCCCCTCACTGTGTAAGATTCCTCTAAAATAAGCCCTCCCCCGAAAATAAGCCCTATTGAGATTGCTACTGTAGTGAAGGTGATCCCCTGTGCTACACGCTACATTACGGTACCCTCTGTATGCACCATCCCCTCCCTCCCTCCTCCCGGGTGAAACGCACGCCGCACTCCGAGCTGCATCCAATCAGAGCTGCAGCAGTGAGCGCGTCATCCTGTTCTTCCCCAGTGATTTGCTTGCTGGCGCCATTGAGAGCAATGCCGCGGAGGAGAGCTGAGGCAGGATAACATAAAAACCCGGTATGTAAGCGGGAGTGAGGGGGCATGATGGAGGATAAAAAAGGCCTGATGGAGGATAAAAGGGGCCTGATGGAGGATAAAAGAAGAACTCAGGGGGCATGACGGAGAATAAAAGAAGAACTCAGCCAGCACTCACCGCGCTAAAGAAATGAAGAACTTCCTTGTAGAGAGAGGAATAGATCAAGTAATGATTCCTGCAGGAATGACTGCCTATCTCCAAACCCTTGATATTGCAATAAACAAGCCATTCAAGGACCATTTGCGCATGGAAGTCAATGACTACATTGAAAATAGAATGGAAAGAAATCAGCGTGGAAACTTTGTGAAGCCCTGTCTGCAAGAAGTCGTGACTTGGGTGAAGAAGTCATGGAATAAAATTACTGACAGCTGTGTCGCCAAGGCACTACGAGCAGGTTACCTGGACAAGATATGTTCATTTAAAGAGAGCTATATTGCTAGACATGACAGATTGGGGCCACTTCTTCCGAAGGAAATAGAGGCGCAAGACATCCAGGACGGAATTCAGAGTATGGACACTTATGATGATGTGGTTGAAGAAGATGACATGATCATTATTGAATAAAGGTACTTTTTTTGGTTCACATTTACCTGTTTATTAAAATTGCTGTCAATGTTCATTAAAATAAGCCCTCCCCTGAAAATAAGCCCTCTGGGGTTTTTCTGTCCAAAAAAATAATAAGACAGTGTCTTATTATCGGGGAAACACGGTAGCATATCAAAATAAAAAAATATTAAAGTTAGGAGAGAAAATATCTAAAATACTCTTAGTCCCTCTCTAAAGGGAAGTCAATTGAACTCAATGATCACCAATAGGAAAATAATCTTTAAATTCTCTTTCTCATTTCCAAAATGATAAATGATTTATTAAAAGCTTTCCCAAACTTCTCTCCAAAGTCATGAATAACTAACTTCTTATCAACTCTAAGGGGCTTAATTTTTCATACTAATAAATGCTTGTAGGTCTATGCTGCATTTGACCCTGCTTATCATTTGTTTTATATAATCAGTCTCCTATCTATTTCATCTGATTCCTCCTTCTCTGCTCTGAACTCCCTATTAATAAGAAATCCCCAAATCTTGTCCTTGGTTCTTTTTTTCTTTGCTCTCATTTATCTACTTCAATTTGATGTCCTGTTGCTTCAAATTCAGTACATCCCTGCCCAAACTCCTCCTCTTCCCCCCAAAACAGCTCTTCCTGCCAAATTCTATCTCAATGGCTCCATCTTCTTATACCTAATATCTAGGAACAAAATCTTGGTATCATCTTTGAACTCTTACTTCATGCTTTATATCCAAGCACCCCATTTGGGGTTTTCCTGATAAAGATAATGGAATATTTTGCCAATAACAACAACAAAGAAAAACTAAAAATGGGCTGGAGAATAGACCTTAGAGGAAAAACTAGTGTAACCCACTTGTTTAAAAAAAAAAAAAAAAAAAAAGAGTCCAAAAAATAAGATGACATGCCAAAAGGGTTACCGAATTATTATAGGTAGAGCCAAGACCAAAACTCAGGGCTCTTTCCACTACACTAAGTTATCTTCCTCTTCTATCCACACCATTCTTTCCATCTTCAAAAATGAAGATACTACCTCACCACATTATGCCAGGTCACCATAACAGACTCTTATAGATGGTTTCCCCAATTCCTGGTTCTTCTAAATCTTTGTTAAATTAAACTATTTTTGCCACTACTTCCTTCATATCACCTCCCCACTCAAAAACCCTCAAGAGCTGCCTATTCTTCCAGTTTCAGATTTTAATTTCTTTGCTTGTCAATGTCCCCTATAACCTGTGTCCATCCTACATATTCATTAATGCTCTTTGGGGGGCAATTAGATGGCACAGTGAATAGAGCTAGGCCTGGAGTTGGGAAGACCTAATTTCAAATCCAGTCTGACACTCCTAGGCAAGTCACTTAACCTGTTTGCCTCCACTTTCTCAAATGTAAAATGGTGATAGTAATAGCACCTACCTTCCAGGATTGTTGTAAGGATTGAAGGGGATAACTAAACTACTTGGCACAGTGCCTGACACACAGTAGGTGCTATATAAATATTAACTATTATTAACTCACAAACATGCCTATGCATTTTAATCACACAAAACCTCCCGCCTATTCCAACTAAATTATGTGCACAGAGATACTTGAGTGGCTTCCCTTCTATTAACATATACAAATCTTACCAATGCTTCAAAAAAGTAGCTAACATTACATCTCCACAAAGTCCAACTATTCCTGCCTCAGTTCCCTCTCTTCTCCAAATACTTTTTACATCCCTTAGACTGTAAACTTCTAGAGAAAGTACAGAACTCCTTTTCGCTTCTGTACATTGCATCATATATAAAAAACTAACAATATATTTTCCTATTCTCCTTCATTCTTATAACTCTAAAGAAAAAAAGTTTTAAGCAGAAAAAATGTAATATTACTTCCATGCCATACCATTCCAGCTCTCTGAAAATTTTCCATAGTAGTGGCTCCACTAGCTCGACATAAAGACTGATCCTAAAAACTGAACAGAATATGACAGACTAATGATTAAATATTTGTGAAATATTCAGGGATTAGTTATATTTGATAATATGCCAGATACCCTAAATATGAATTGTACATTTCCACTTTGTTTAATATTAAAAAGTGACAACAACGAAGTTAGGGTATTATAATTAGATGTTTGGTAAAAATTGATTAAGCAAAACTTGGTCAACTGTAAAAGCTGAATTAAAAATTTTTTTTTTAATTACTTTTTCCTGAGCTCAAGAATTGTGTCTGTCCAAGAAACACTTAAATTTTTTACTGTTAAAAACTCTCTAGTAGCAAAGGTACACCTCCCAAACTCAAGACATGTCACATTGAAAGTACACAGAAGCTATATCTGTTACTGGGAAAAACTGCAAATACTGATGATTTGAAATGGGAGTATCATTTAGATCGTTAGTAAAGAGACCAAAGAGTTTAACTTCACTGAATTGGTTCCAATTTTTTTTAAATCAAGTTTGAATTGAACTAAATCTTAAGAGACTAGATAGCATAGATTCAGTAAACTTTCCTAATTTATTAAAGGGTGGTTATTAAAGTAGTGATTCGGAAGATGTTTTATACCTTCCACACAAAGAAAGTCTAATTTTATATCCAGGTCCCATTGACATGACTGACATTTATGAAACAAAGTCCTAGCCCTCATCCTTTTTCATGAGTCTTGATGCAACACTGGGATGCAACAACATCTATTCTTTGCTCTAACTGAACCCATTCCTAGCTCCTCCCAATTGTTTACACTGTACTGGGAGTATTTCCTAGGTGGCCTCACCACACACAACCATCACTAGAGAATTGTTATTTCCCTCTATGACTAAGACGCATAGGCAAGATCCTTGAACAAACAGAAGATTCGGAGCAGGTATGAAGGAAAAAGACAACTGAAGAGCTACAACTATCAAAGTGGGGCTCAAAAAGAAGAGAGCGTTGGAGGGAGGAAAAAGTGCTGTCGGATGGGGCTTCAAAGTTTGGAGGACGCTTGGGCACATCTGCAATTGGGAGCCTAATATATAACAAGTTCTTAGGCCAGGACAACAAAGACCTATTTGTGGCAGGAAGACTGGGAAAGTAAGGTTTGGGGGAGTTTGCGGAGTGACTGTAAGTGCCTAGTGGGAGAATAAAACATGGAGATAAATGAGGGAACCATTCCAAGCGCCCCAGAAGGAGAAAAGGAGATGGGTGCAAGGAGAGTGGGGGTAGGGTGGGGTGACTGTTCAGTGGAAGAACAAGAGTTGAGGAAAAGAGGGCGAGTACAAATGCCCCAATGGAAGAACAAGGGATGGGGTGAGGGGGGAGCGAGTGCAACTGCCCAGTGAAAGAACAAGGGACAGAAGAAAGGGGGGAGCGAGAGCAATTGTCCATTCAGTGAAAGAACAAGGGATGGGAGTAAGGCGGGGAGTTGGGGGGGGGGGGGAGAGGTACGACCGCAACTGCCCCAGTGAGGTTACAAGAGATGGGATGAGGGGGATGCGGAGCTACAGAGAAGCCAATGCTCTGGGGGAGAAGGGAAAAAGCGACGGGGCCGGACTGGCTGGGGCTGGGGGAGCCGAGGGAGGGCCGGCGGCGCTCACCTTGGCCTTGTAGCTGGGCAGGTTGCAGAGGATGTCGGTGCGCAGCGCCTCCTCGGCCAGGCTGCGGGCGCACAGGCTCCGCCACACCTCGCTGTTCTCGTCGCCGTGCAGGCAGCGGTACCAGTGCTTGCACACGAGCGCGCAGCTCCGCAGCTCCGCCAGCTCCAAGTACGAGAACACCAGTTCCAGCACCCGGCTCGGCAGCCGACCCCCGGCCCCCGGCGACCCCGAGCCTCCGCCGCCGGCACCGCCTCCGCTAGCGCCCGGGGCCGCCGCCGCCACAGCCGCCGGGGGCGCCGCCGGAGCCGCCATCGCCGCCCCCCAAGCTGCCCGGGGACCGCCACGACCGCCTCCCGCCGTCTCTGCCCCAGAGGCCGAGTCCGGCTCAGAGGCAGGAGCGGTTCCCTCTCCGGCCCCACCGACCGCCTCGCCGAACCCCCGCCCCCGCCCCGCCCGCATTGGGGCGTCCGCCGGCCCCGCCCCACTGTGGGCAACGAATGCTGCGTCCGCGCGGTCGCTTTGGCAGTTCCGTCACTCTCCTTCCCTCCCTTCTCCCCGTGCTTTCTCTCCAGCTCTTCGCGGCTGGGCGCAAGCGCGGTAACGGTCCGAATCGCGCGGCCGCCCAGCGGCGCGCCTGCGGCTCCGCCATGCTGATTGAGGGCACAAGGCGAGGACGTCAGTCCTTGGATAGGCTCCTCTTGGACCCGGATGTGACTGTTCCGGAGACAACGGACAACTAGGAGCCCATCCCTGGTAGATCGGTTGAGGATTGGGCGCTGGGCCATGAGATCATCAGCAGGCGCCGGGAAGGCCAAGTGTTCGGACAGGTAACGACTGGGGCTGCTCGGGACTCGCTGCTTTATGGGGGCTTCTGGCCTCTCCGACCCTATGAGCTGTAACTTTCGTTGTCGGGAATTGTTTGTTCTGAGACCAGGGTTACTTGCCGTAGTCCCTGGATCCGCATGAGCCTGCACTCCGCTACCCGAGCCGGTCCCTTCTCCGCCCCTAGATGAAGGCCGGGTCTCTGCAGGGAACGCCTCGTTTGCCTAATAATTTCGTGAGATACGGTGTAAGGGCTACTTGGAGCTAGAAGGATCTTAGAAATAAGTTGGTTTCCCTGTGGGTGGGTCATTCAAGACTCATTTCGTGAGCTCTTAATGAGTTTTTAAGGGTGTTTTTGTTTGTTTTTGTTTTGTTTTGTTTTTGCAGTGTAAAGAACCATTTAGAGACCCGCTAAGAAATACAATTATATGATTTGGCTTGGGCCTCTAGGGATCTGGGGGAGAAGTCTTACTACCTTTTCTTTAGGCCACCTTATTTATTAAAGAACTTTTTCGGTTCTCAAACTTCTTTTTTAATAAGTTAGTGAAATACCTTATAACTCCTAGAAATAAAGCATTCTAGAAATCCTTTGGTGCGTATATATTGTATACATAATTGAAGCATCCTATTTAGGTTATATACTGTATTAGCATATGGTATCGATCCTAGGTAAGGGGAAACTTTGCTGAAGTAAAGTTTGATATGTAATCTTTGAATATTCTCTTTTGTTGATTTTTTCCCCCATCTCTCATTAAATAATCCTAGATCTTTTTTTTCCTTTAACTTGATGAAGTTGTGATCTGGTTCCTTTTTCACCCTTTCTGTAAAGAAGAATAAATTAAGGATCATCACTAGCAAAGAAAGAATTGGTCAATATTTCATTGCCACATGGAGAATTTCCTCCTTTTTTTCCCAAAATCTGGTACTCTAGTGATTGTGTACCCATGCTTAGGAAACTATTCTAATTCTTTTCTTTAGTAAAGAAATGCAAAATGGTGAATATTCCTCCTTAGCTTCACCTCCCTTTTTTAAAACCTGAATTCCCTTATGGCTCAAATGAACCCAGAAGCCTTTAAAGGTCCCCATTAGGGCACTTATTGAGAGATGCCCAGAATCCATAATAAAAATATTTCTTCTCCAATACGATCCAAAATCCCATTGCCTTTGTGTAATTGGTTCTCAGGTATTAGCTGTTTGAAATATTTTTAACCTTATCAGGACTTGATCTTGATCTTGATTTAGAAGGGAAGGATTGAGAGAAGTGTTTTCTCCCAAGGGATTGGTTCTAAGAAAGGGAAGTGATGCCAGAGACAACTTTTTCCCACTTTACAAAAGGATTTCATCACTGGAAGTGTGGAGAGCTGGTTGGAATATTGCTCCATTCTAAGCAATTTCTGAAATATTAAAATTTGATTTAATTCAGACAGAATAAAATTCATTAAACAAATATTTATTGAGTCCTTACCTTTTTCCTTACCATTGTTTTTTTCTCCCCTTCCCTCCCCATTCTGGTTAGTTTTATTAATACTGATGAAAATTACATTTGGGTGTTTCCGAAACACTAATGAATAATTCCCCTTGATTCTACTGGAAACAAATTTTAGGGCCATGGAGGTCAGTTATTAGTCCAGGATAATCTTCTGTCCAATAAATATTGATTGACACCCACCCGTGATGAGTGTGAAAATTCACACTTTTCTTGTCTTGGCAGTGAATTTGCTGCTAGCTTGACATACCCATTGTAGGTCCCCATTTTATTTTTTTGACTAGCTTGAGTGGGCAGTTAACCTCACCCCTATGATTCACATAATTAACTGTGAAACCTGTTTTTCTCCAGGACTGAAAGTTTAAGGAAGGCTGTCACTAAATGTTCCTAATTTAGGGTACCAGTTTATTTTTGCTTGTTCCTGTCAGGAAATATTTATAGGAAATTCACTTGACTTTGGTTAGAATATTTTGTTAAAACTAAAATGTCAACTTACTTTCTAAAATTGATCATTTAAAAACTGCAACTTTAAAGCTTAAGTTGATCCTTTTTAGAGAAATTTGATTTTAGGCAACATGTAACTTCTCAATTCTAAATAAACACACAATATAGAGCTTTTTGGTGATTCTTACAAATGTATATCTAGAAAAATTGGCAATCTTATGGATACTATAATCTATACTAGGGAAAAGACCTGAAAAATAAGAATAGCTTAACTGCTACAAGTTCTTATTTGGGTCATTTCTCAGGTTTTTGAGAGAGAATTTCTTAACTATACCTCTCTTTGAATATTTAGCACCAAAAATGTTGAATTCTTGGGGTTTTTTCTAAGTAATTTTATTTCCTGGATTCTCCTTGGTTTTATTTACTTTAATCCCTACTTGGTCAGCAACTCCTCCCAATAATAATTTGCTCTTCTGTGCTCTTATTATTTTTATTTTTACTTTGTTGTTGACTTTGTAAAAATGGTTGCATTTTATTATGAAGAAAAGCACCGGGGCTGCTATTTTAAGTTTCCTTTGATGATTTAACTTTCAACAACCTCACACATTTAATTAGTTGCTAAGTCTTATTATTTCTACCTCAATAATATATTTCATATCTGTCCTTTCAGCTTCTGTTACAACAGTTAATCAGGCTCTCATTTCTTCTCAACTAGACTTAAATTTTTCTGTTTCCAGTTTACTCTTTATCCCACCAATTAAGTAAAACTTCCTACTACATTGCTATCACTAGGGCTCTTCTAGATCTAGCACCCTATGTTTCTAAAGTTATCCTGTTCTAATTGCCTCTAAGTGCACAAATTTTGGTTCAAATTTTATTTAACTTTTCGTTATTTGTATGTGGTTAAAAAAAACCCCAAAACTTTGCTAAATTCTTTTATTAAGTTTAGAAAACAATGTTAGGGATTCATTTCTTTGTGACCTTGGATTAAATTCATATGTTATCTTAAAGCAAGAATAACTTTAACAGTGTAATATTATCATATTCCAAGCAACACTAAAGATAGGGTCACTGGGCCCTGATCCTAAATGACTTAATATTTCTAAGATTTAGGCAAACAACATACTTTGAAAAGTTACACTTTGGAGAATTGTAGATTGTGAGACCTTATCATTTAAACAAAAGTAAGATGATAAAGTAAAAAGGAGACCTATATTTTAATCCTATCTCTTTGTCATTTAATATCATTGCTTTTAGACTTGGAAGGAACCTGAAGAACCTGAGAGAGAGGCTTATGTGAGATGCCCAAAACTACATACACATAAGTGGAAGAGCAAAAATTATAACTCTTTGGCTTCCAGATCCATTGCTGTTTAGCTATGTAATCTTGAACAGGTCACTTAGCATTGCTGTAAATTTTTTCCAATTGCTTCATTTGTAAAATCAGGAAAGGAATGATATATCCACCTCACTGTTCTTTTAAAGAATAGATCTAGGCAAAAACATTCTGAAAAGCATAAAGCACAATACAATAGTAAAAAAAATGTTAGTTTTTTTTTTTTTTTTGTCCAATTTACTCAGGTATTTCTGTTTTAAATTATATTGAATTACATTTGTTGCATTTTGTTTGGTTTTTTTAAACTGTTTTTTCCCCTTTTTTACATTTGGATTAGACACTACAATGTTATATCGTGTGTGTATGAACTACAATTAAGTTCTTAAAGAAAATGTGTTTTTTTTTTTTCCTTCATAGGCAATTCTGAACTATTATGGCAGTCAAATGGACTGGTGGACATTCTTCTCCTATTCTGTGCTTGGATGCAAATAAAGAAGGGCTGGTGGCTTCAGGGGCAGAAGGCGGTGATCTCATAACTTGGAGCCAAGAAGGGATTCCATTAGGACAGACACAATTTCAAGGGACTGATGATGTTACTTGTGTCAGATTCTCCCCTACCTGTCCTAACAAACTATATGCATCTCATGGTGAAGTTATTAGCATTCTGGATGTCAGATCCTTCAAAGGTTCCATTGACAGTTTCCACGTGAATGAAGAGGAAATCAATTGTCTTTCATTGAATGAAACAGAAAGCTTCCTAGCTTCTGCAGATGACTCTGGAACAATCAAAATCTTAGAACTGGAAAACAAACGGGTTAGCCGATCCCTGAGGAAACATTCAAACATCTGTTCTTCTGTTGCTTTTCGGCCTCAAAGACCCCAGAGCCTATTGTCATGTGGACTAGACATGCAGGTGATTTTTGCAAATCAGTACTTGAGTAATTGTTAAACCAATTATTGCTTCCCATAATAGTGGTAATAGTGATTTGAGCTAAAGATCTTTGCATTCTACTCTACTTTGACTTTTCTTACCTATTGATGAATTATAAATTTTCTCTCCTTGTCATTATACTGGTAAAGAATCATCCCTCAGATGTAGGGATTTAATTATTTGGCTTTGAGTTTGTGCTAATGGAAAAAAGGTCTGAAAACAACATTATCACATGCCACTTATCATTCAAGGAACCAGGAGCTAGAAGTGGGCTGAATTACTTATGTTTTACCATAGAATTGTGAAAAGTTATAATTCCACTATTATCTTTTGGTTAGTGTACAGCTAGACTTTAAAATAATCCTATGCAAAAAGCTGGAGATGGTGAATCTAGAAAAAGATGTGACTAAGATGTGATGATTGTCTCCAAATATTTGAAGGGCTGTCACACAACAGAGAGAATGTATTTATTTCCTGATAGTCCAGAAGTAGGAACAATTGGTATAAGTCACATGAAGATAGGTTTTAATTCAGTAAAGAAAGAACCTTGACAACTCTAGCTGTGACAACATCCACCCCTGGGGACAGTTTAAAAAGACTAGATGATCAGCTTGTTTGGGATTCAGTAGAAAAGGCTTTTAGACAATGAGAGATTGGACTAGGTCAGAGTTGCAACGAAAGCCCATGGCAAACTAAGTTAAAATGTTACTGAGAAACATTTAACAACTTAAATAAAAATGCAATACAACATAGCTAATGTTAATTTGTGATCTTCTAAGTCAATATAGCCTGTAGGAATTTCTTTCTATTTGAGTTTGATACTACTGGACTAGATGACCTCAAAGTTCCTTTCAACTCTTTAATAAGTATGAATTAAGTCCCTTCAACTCTGATTCTGGTAATTTTTATATCATCTCTTATCCTGGTAATACCTTTAAACCTTTTGAGTTTTATTCAAGACATATATGAACTTCCTATGTTGTTCATCTCCAGTTTTGGAAAAAATGCCTACATGGTCATGTAAAAGGACTTCATATACCAAAGTTTAGGTATTTATGTAAGCAGCTACCACTGTGAAGCCATTCTTTTTCATTTCCTCTCTACTACTTCTCCCAGTAATTCTGGACTTTTCTTTTTCCTTTTATTCTTTCCTTCCTTTTGCCCAAAGGAATTTAAGAAATGATTTTTTGGATCACTAAAATCTCCCAAGACAGCTCAGGTTTTACCTAGAACATTTCTTTCTTAAGGACCATGACTTAAACCCAAATCACTCTGGTGACCCAAGTCAAGCCCTACTTGGTCATAATTTAGGCCCTGATAATCCAATGCAAAAAGCTGGAGATGGTGAACCTAGAAAAAGATGTGACTGATATGTGATGATTGTAAATAGCAGTTGGTTTTGTTTTGGGCTGAAACCCTGACTCTCAGACTGAGATATATTCTCTTCCCCCCTCCCCCCCTTTTTTTGATTAGGTTAAAAAGGCCATTCTTTTCTTCATTTCTTACTTAGACTTAATCACTGAATGGTTGCGCTCTCAGTCAAACTGAGACCAATTAAAAACCTTAGCTTAAAAAGGCCAAGGTCTCTCATTGCATCCAAAACTTTCTAAAGTTGTCCTGATTTATATCTTGCCACTGTACCCAAACAACTCTAGAGGAGAAAGTGAGGCTGGTGATTCTGCACATTTCTCCCTCACTTAAATCCAATTCATTTCATGTCACAACAAAGGACAAACAATAACAAGTTAGCCTAAGAATAGCAGTGATAATAGTAACACATAGCAGTCATATAATGCTTTAAAATTTGCAAAACCCCATACACAAGTTAGCATATTTGCACCATTGTAATCTTACACTCTGCCTCTGTTTTACTCACTGAGCTTTCTCTAGTTGTTCAGTTCTCTTCCACTAGACCTAGTATAAGTTCAGAGAATGGTTAGATTATAGGCCACAAATTAAACATGGGTTTAGTAACTTTCTATTTCGGGACTTAAATGGTTGCTACCCTCTTGAAGTTTTCCTTCAAGCCATGAGCTTATCCAGTATAGCTTCTGAAAAGGCAGAAAGTTGGGTACAAGTATGTTTTGTACAGTGAGATATAGAAATCACATAATTTCCAAGCAGACTAAATTACTAAAATGCCCTTTCTTCGTGAAAGATTTTTAAATGTTAGACAAAAACAATGAGTGGTAGAAGTTCTCAACAGATTTCTACATTTTTCTTTTCTGAGAAAGTCTTTAAGCAATGGCATTAACAGGATTATTACAAATTGACACATCTTTGTCTCTTACCAAAGAAATTATACTAAGGTACAACTATACATTTTACTTTGCTTTTTGATTTGCGTTGCGCAAGATTTGTCCTGAATTCACTGAAAGAGACAAGGAGATTTTTAAGACCAAAGTGGGATTAAAGTCCTTGAAAGCTTGGAAATAATCAAATATCTCTTTAACTGAAATTTCAAGTATTTTTCTTACCTCTCATTTATATAAACCTTTTATTATAAAAGTAGATATGTCTGGAGAAAGAGATAAAAATAACCTTATAGAGTACATATGGCTGAGAGAGAATTATGCCCCCAGTGGTTCTTTTGGTAAAACTAGTATCAGAAAGACTTACTCTTTGCAGAAAGTATATTTTAAGAGGGGACATTTTTAATTAAAATGAATCCCTGAATGATAGAATTTGTACGGGAAATGGATTGGTTTTGGGGGCCTGGACAGGGAGTGGCATATCTTGTATTTCTTGCCTATTCTAGGTAAACTTCATGTCAGAAGAGATATTAGCAATTTATCAACCTTCTTATGAAAGGGTTGCTAATCTGCCAAAGAAGATCTTGCCCAGCTCTTTTATCATTTCTCCTTCCTTTTTGTATGTACCTGCCCTGGACCTAAAGCTTCTAAATTGTTTTTATCTTTACCAAAGATATGCTGATATGCTGCCTTTATACTCGGTCTCCCTATTTCCACTCCCTCATTACCACCCCCAAAAAGTCCCATATCCTAATTTCACACACTAAGTGGTTTGCCCAGGAATTTGAATATGACAGGTTGCTTTCAGGTAAAACAAGAATGGTATGAGAATCTAGAATAATTGGAGTTTCAGGCCAGCCATTGTTGAAAGTATCTTAGGCACTTGAGAACACATTTGAGTGATTTGAGGGAACATTAATTTGATAAGCAGCTGAAAATGCTTTGTGAATATCTGCTAAGGGGAAAGTAGACTGGGAATTGGGGAGGTAAATATAAAAGATAATGCAGGAACCTGGATAGTGTAGAAAAGACCTAGGTTATATCCAAATTGCTTTTTAACAGTTTAGTTTTAAATTTTTTTATTTCTCAGTTCCTTTGGTCTCATTTAGTTTTGGTGTTTAATCATTTTGGATTCCTTAATATTTCCTTGATCTCAATATATTTTTGTTTCATGATTGTCTGCTATTAATAAAATCTAAGTCTGCACCTAAGTGTATTTTCAGCATAATGCCTTACAAACAGAAGCACAGGTTTAAGAGAGACATTTGGTAGATACAAGATATCACAATTCTTGAGAATGAGTTTATGAAAATGGCCTTAACACAGTAAGAGAAGACTTCATTGATGGCATCAAATCCATCTATTTAGTAGTTCACTTTTGACTTAGAAAATAAATGCATGCATGTCTAGATGTCCAATATAATTCATGGAAAATAGTATTTTAAAAATAACACTTTAACAGTACTTCTCTTAATTTAAGAAAGGAGGGAAAATCTTGATGTTTTCACTTTTGTACAGGAGAGAAAATAAATAATTCAAATGCAAAATTCTTGCCAAAAGCTTAGTAACTTTTAACTTAAATGGGTTTAAATTGGTTTTTGTAGATTTTAGTTAACACCTATAAAGTCAACTTAGAAGCAGGGAGACACAACAAGGGAAACCATCAGGAAGCCCTCAGGTACATTAGTCCTGACTGTAGCAATAGGAAGGAATTCACAGTGATCCCAGCTCCATGCTTTTGGAAATTGCTAAATTGGATTGTGAGTCATGGTTGATTGAATCAGCTCTGGATCATGGCAACTCCCAGGTAAAAGCCTCAGAAGTGTTTTTATTGGGGGGAAAAGGTCCTCCTCAGGTGTATCTAATTAGTTTTCTTCTACTGAGGTCACAAGCAACAAATTGCCAACCAGGTAGGAAACTATCTGTCCAGACTAGATTGTTCCAAGTATAGAAATTGAAGACCAGAGAAGGACAAAAGGTTAGTTAAATTATCTAAAATTATTTAAAGTTATAAAAAAATTATTTTAAAAAAAAGTTAGGTATTATAGGAAATAAACATGCTGTAAAAGACTAGCCTAGAAAAACCAAGCTATAGCAAGAATATCGAAAATCATGATTATTTGGATAATTGTCTATTCCCAACATAGCCCATTGTCTGTGTTACTAAATAACACAATTCCAGATTTTACCTAGCGATCAATCAAATCAAGTATTTATTAAATATGTATCAGGCACTGTGTTAAGTAATGAAAAGAATAAACAGTCCCTACCCCGAAGGATCTTAAATCCTAAAGGGGTTAGCAATATGTACATAAATGTACATACAAGATACATAGAGAGTAGGGCAAGAGCATCAAAATAGGATTAAAAGCCCTTTTTATGATGCCATTACAATATGGTAGAGTCATTTTCAAGAAATGCTGTCTAAAAATAATCTCTGGAAGGTTAAAATATTACTGAGATTGATAATTGGAAATCATTCAGATTCTCTTCTTAGAATATCATACATAATTTGCCATGAGAGTTTTAATTAGATCCTAATTAAGGGGAAAGTCCATATTGTGTATTGTGTAGATCTGTTGTGGAAAATTTACAAAATCATATGAACAAGATAGTCTATACTGGTGCAGGAAATTCACTGATAAATCTCATGGATCCATTATGTATCAGAGAATTATCATACTGGCTTATGTAGTAGATGGATTTGATGCCATTGAAGTGGTCTTTTACCATGTTCAGTCCATTTTCATAAACTCATTCATGAGAGTTGTGACATCTATCTATCAAATGTTCCTCCTAAACTTGTGCTTCTGTTTGTAAGACATCATGCTGAAAGAGGTAGAGATTTAGGTAGAGACTTAAATTTTATTAATAGAAGGTAATCGTGAAAGAAAAACACTGAGATCAAGGAAATATTAAGGAATCTAAAATGTAGTGATCAAGTTTTTTAATCCTTAGAGCAAATGAATGAAGTATTAAGTGCTATATGAAAAACCCTAAGAACTGGGAACACAAAAAAGAAATGTAAGACAGATTCTGTGTTCAAGGAGCTCACATTCTAATGACTAGGAGAGATAACACATGGAGAAGGTTCAGACTGTAAGTCAAATGGAAAGGCCCTATTGTCCATGGTGGGGGTGCAGCAACAAAGCAGGTGGTAATGCTTCTTCTTTAATGTTGTTTTCATTGATTAAATCATATCAGTTTCTGATGTAGATATATGTTGATAGTGCCATGGAGTTGGATGGCAAAAATTTTCTATTCTGGGTCTCCAGTAGCTAAGACACTATCAGAAGTCTTCAGTCTTCTTCTTACCAGGATGATGATGGCTGAGACGATGCCTTGATGAGCTGGGAGAATTGCTGTTCCCAAGGTTTCAGACCATGAGAGTCTGAGGGGAGATGAGATGCAATTCATGGTGGTGATGATGGTGATTTGACTTGACTTGGTACATCCTGCCTCCTGTCTCTCTCTCAGTGTGCCTTGCTGCTTCAGCTTTGACTGGCTTGCCTTCCCTGAGACTATCAGTTAATAAGTTGGTAGGAATGCCTAGCCCTTTTCCATGCAAGTTGATTTCACAACTTGTGAGTTCTGGTGGTCTGGGGATACAGCCTCTCCGTGCTTTTTTGCTGGGGTACTGCCATTTCCAGAGCTTGCTTACTTTCTCATCTCAGTGGGATCTGCTACCATTCTCAAATTCTATTCAGATATGGTTGTTGATTTAAGTAGATAAATAACTGACTAAATTTGCTTGCTGAGCAAAATGTCTAGAACTGTTGGTTGTGTGTAGAAGAATGACAAGCTGCAGTCTAACATAAGACTATCTTGAATCAGGAAGCCTTTGTTCATAGACTAGTCAGTTGAACTTTTTAGAGCTAATTCCTCACCCATAAATTTAGGATAATATTTGTTCTGCATACTTCCTAGGATTGTTGGGAGGAAGGCCCCTTGCAAACTCTAAAGGGCTATCAAAAATGTAAGTGATTATTATACATGACTTTTAACTTTTATTTGAAGGTAATGCTATGGAACCTACAGAAAGCGCGGCCACTCTGGATGGTAAACTTACAGGAGGATGAAACAGAAGAGATGGGAGAACAAGCATCCAGTCAACTTTTTAATCCTGCCTTAGTTCACTCTCTTTCCGTGGCATCTTGTGGAAATGTTTTTAGTTGTGGTGCTGAAGATGGTAAAGTCCGAATTTTTAGAGTGTTGGGGGTCAAATGTGAACAGGAACTAGCATTTAAGGGCCACACATTGGGGGTGTCACAGGTGCACTTTCTTCCAGATTCCTATTGGCTTCTCACTGGAGGGAATGATGGAAAGGTAATATTATGGGATGTGAGCAGCAAAGTTGGGAAAAAACAGAAGAGTCCTATAAAATTCACCCATAAGAAAAAAATTAAAACATCAGTCTATCCCAAACAGAAAAGAAATGATGTTTTAGGAACAGATGAAGCAATAAGTACTGAACTCTTACCAAAGCTGACTGTTGAACATGGGGAAAAAGTGAACTGGCTCTTATACACCAAGATAAAGGGGTCTGGACAGATACTTGTTGCTGATCAGAGTAGTTGTATATCTGTGTATCCCCTAAATAACTTTTAAATTCAATAAAGAAATCATTTAAAATCTATTTCTTGGGGTAGAAAAATCTGTCTTCTTTGGTTCAATATTTTAAAACTCACTCTATCCTCAGCTTCTGACCCCTACTGGTACTTAAGTTCCCCACTCTGGGACCTTGCACTCTGCATATTTAGCCCAAGCTACACCCAGGACACTCTGCTGCCATTTTTATCAGGTGACACCCCTCTCTCTACCCCTACCTTTTTGGGGGAATAATAATCAAATCAGCACTATATACTTGAAAGGATAGATCAGTGCCCCATGGATCCCCTCCTCATACCTATGTATTCCCAAACCAAAGTTACTCATCATTCTCTTTCTCTGTTATCTTCAATTAGAATGTCAGCTCCTTAAAGGCAGTCTTTTTTTTTTTAAACTAGTTTTGTTCTCAATAATTTCCACACCTGCATCTCTTAATGTTTTTTATTTATTATGAACCAAGCATAATGCTTGGGAAATAGGTATTTTAATAAACACTTTATTCACTGAAGAATGCAAAATTCCTTATTCTTCATTTAAATAATAACTGGGGACATGCAAATCTACCATCAAGACTGTAGAAAACTTAAGAAAAAGAAATGTTTGTCCAAAATGTGTTTGTGGAAGCAAATTAATGATATAACCAGGATTGGGCCTCACAGTCCTTTTGCCCATCTGAAGTTAATCACAAGGCCATGTGACTATGCACTAATGACAAAACACAAGAAAATCTTAAGAGGTCTCTATCCCAAATAAATGAAATGATTAGTCTTGTTATTGTTCAGTCATAGCCTACTCTTTGTGATCCCGTTTGGGATATTCTTGGCAGAGATATTGGAATGGTTTGCCATTTCCCTTTCCAGATCATTTAGAGATAAGGAAACTGAGGCACACTGGGTGAAGTGACTTGCTCAGAGTCATAGAGCTAGAAAGTGTCTGAGACCATATCTGAACTTGTCTTCCTGACTTCAAACCCTGTGCCACCTCACTGCTAAGATTACTTTTAAGCATCATTTTTTAGTAGTTATTATGTACTCTGGATATACAGGTGCTAAACAGCACAAAGCCATATATCCCTTTTGTGATCTACAGCTAGAAGTTTGAGAAGGCCCACTTCTAGTGTAAGTATGCAAGAAAATTGTAAACACTATTAGATAAAAAAAAAAGATCTATTGATCTAATTTCCCAATTCAAATCACACTACAGTCTAGTAAAGTACTGAAATCCTTTATTGCTATGGTTAAGTAATTTGACCACCACAGCTTCAGAATGGCTATTCAGAGAAAAGAACTGGAATCTGGCTGTAGGAAGGAGTAGAATGCAAGGATAAAAAGGTAATATTTTGAGTTTATAGGGTATGATAACTAAGGACCTTGGGTAACAGAATTTTTTGTGGACTGGTAAAATTTTATCACAATGCTATGTTATGTTGATTTAATCTCTGTCCTGACATCTTCATCTAAAATGGTCATTAGATAGTGGTTTTACTTTTTATTCCCAGAATATCAGGAATTGTTGAGCTGGGAGATGAAATTTGCCCTTGCCTGGGTTTTGTAATTTTCCAGAGGAAGAAACATGACAATTCATTAAAAAAAATCACCCTACAGAAAAACACTTGGCCTGACAGAGTCACAGCAAAATTCTTTCAAATTTTGCAGGAACAGATAACCCTAATATTATCTACATGAATAGAGAAAGAAAGAATATTATTCATGATCTTTGAATAAGCAAATAAGATGTTTTTAAACCAGTTAAAAATGATAAAAAATTAGAGAATAGGCTTCTTAATAAAGATGCAGATACTATATAAAACTATCAAAATAGAGTAATATATATATATATATATATATATATACACATTTTTTTTTTTGAGGCAATTGGGGCTAAGTGACTTGTCCAAGGTCACATAGCTAGAAAGTGTTAAATGTCTGAGATCAAATTTGAACTCAGGTCCTTCTGATGTCAGGGCTGATGCTCTACCCACTGTACACCCAGCTGCCCCCTAGAACAATATATTTTTAAAGGACAGCCAAGTGGCACAGTAGATGTGGAGTCCTGGACCTTAGTCAGGAGTCATCTTCCTGTTCAGGACCCTGTGTATCCAGGGTACTTTTATTAAAAATTATGATTAAAGCTATTCCTGGAAGTTAGATGGCATAGTGGATAAATATTGGAGTCAGAAAGACCTGAATTCAAATTTTGCCTCAGATACTTATTTGCTGTATAACCCTGAGCAAATCAAGTCACTTAACCCTGCTGCCTCAGTTTCCTTATCTGTAAAATGAGCTGGGGAATAATATAGAAAACCACCCTAGTATCTTGGCCAAGAATACTGCAAGTGGGATTACAAAGTCAGACACAACTGAACAATATTTATTCACCATGATCAAAAAAGTTTGAGGTACATGTGCAGGGCTAGGAGTTGTATGGTTGGACTTTGTAATAAAAAACACCTGACTCCCATAGGGCATGGATCAGTATCTGATCTAGGATCTTGCCCGCCTATGTCCAAAGGGAGAGAACTATTTCCACCTTTGTGAGGAGTAAAGGGAGGGCCCTGGCTGGGTAGCTGCTCCTTTGCTCTTCTGTCTTTGAGGCATTAGACTAGAAGTATGTCTTGTATTACATACAAATACTCATGTATTTGTAATCGAGGACCATAACATTTTGGGACCCTGGACAGATGTCTCTCTTAAGGGGAGAATAGTAATTAGCTTGCCATGCCTCAAATGCTGGTCACACCAGGGACTATCACAATTAGATAATAAACCACTTTGTCAAAGTAATCACTAATCAGATATTAGAGAAGTTATGGTTGCGGTAGATGAGCTTGAGAGCAAGATAAAAACATGTCAGCTCAACCAAGGAGAAATGTCAACGGGACTGGAACCAGAGTGGCCAGAGCAGAGTCGAAAAGTCAGACACAAACAGAAGCTTAATCTCAAAGTGAGAAAAATGGCATTTGCTATCAGAAGCCCCCATTTCCCACCCCCTAAGAAGGAAAGCTTAACATGCTGGACCAAAAGCAGATCGGCACAATACCACAAGTGGGCTGAATGATGACATAATCATTTTGGGGTCTTGAGTTTTGCCATAGGCCCTGTGGGAACAGTATTGTCTCAAGTCCTGGGGATTGTGCCCATTCTGCAAGGCACAGAAGCAGAGTTCTGTGATGGGAACAGGAGTGCAGTACCTGTCAGTGACATGGAACAGGGACTGGAACACCTGATGGATGGCCCTGGGAAGGGGGGGAGCTCAGTCCTTCAATGAGCACCTGATGCTGCTCCAAGCAATAGGCTGGGGTGAGGGCATCCTGAGTGCAAAGGACTACTGTTATGCCAAGCTCAGGACACAGACTGCCTGCTGAGCCTCAGCTCTGGGAAACAGGATCTCCAAAGTATTTTGAGACAATCAAAATGGTAGCTACTGGGAGAAACTCCATAGTTTCTAGGGGTTGCAAAGTACTAGAATTCAAAAGACACACTGGGGGATCAGTTTCCCACATTTCCGCATCTCCAGGGATATCCCTGTCCTTGCTTCTCCTGAGTGCCTTTCTAGAAAATTCCTCTTGCATGCCCAGTATCCTCAAAAATCTCTTAGCCAACCAGGACTCCATTCTCCATTGTAATAGAGCACACAGTGTGACTTCTCAGTAAGGGCTTATCATTCAGCAAACTATTCCATTCTCAAGCTTGGTTGGAAATGGGCTTAGACTTATCAAGATCAAAAAATACAAATCAAAAAACTCTTTTGCTGTATGTCAGTAGATGAGTCTTTAATAAATGCAAGGAGAAACTAAATTTTTTGTTCAAACAACTGTAATCAAATCAAGAATAAGATATAGTTACTCTGAGAATTTGAGCCAGTTGTTATTCTTCAATCATTTCATGTCCAACTCTGTGACTCTGTTTGGAATTTTCTTGGCAAAGATACTGGAGTGATTTGTCATTTCCTTCTCCAACTCATTTTGCAGATGAGGAAAGTGAGGCAGACAGAGTATTCCTAAATTCAGCAGCCTCCAGCCAGAGGTCTTATTCAGCATGAGCTACCCTTTTGAGCTGGAGAGCTCACCACAAGAAGCTGGTAGCAATAAATAAAGGAATCTGGAGCAAATTATACATTGTGAACATTTTGATATTTTGAAATTAACCTCAAGGATACTGAAAGGAAAGAAAAGCAGGGATGATTCCCTGAGAGGATCATGTGGGGCACTTCCCCAATAGCAGAAAGAGCACCAAATCAAAAACCAGAGATCAGAGGGTCTAAGCTGCCTTGGGTCAAGTTGCCATACCTCCCTGGGCCTCAGTTTCCTTAACTTTAAAATGAATCAGTGTAGCTTCTTTGAGGCCATCAGGTGTTATTCATTCTGTCTTTCTGGGGTGCTATGCTTCCCAAGGATGTATGAAGGAGGATAGAAAAAGGTTTGTATAAGCATCTATGATAGACCAAGCACAGTTCTAAGTGCTTACAAATATTTGGTACAGCAACAGTGGGAGGCAGGTGTGATTCAATGGGATTACCATTTTACATTTCAGGAAACTGAGGCAGAAGTTAAATGATCTACTTAGGGTCACACAGCTGGAGTCAAAACCAGAGTTAAAGTCAAGTCTTCCTGACTCCAGGCCCAATGCTCTATCTGCTGTACCACCTAACTATAATGAGTTAGGGACAAAGTGGAAGAGGGGGGAGAGGTTGCTCTATGTGTTTTGTTTCCCTGTGCCCGACTTGTAGGTCTGTGTCATGTTACCTTAGAGCAATGGATTTGTTCTATGACAATTCTGGGGACTTCAGGTTCAAGGAAAGCTCTACCTGATAGGTATCTTTAACTAGATTTCCCTTCTCCAAGATGTGGCCAGTAGAGTCTAGGAATCTAACACCAACACAAGTATTTGTGAATTAGATTAGTAGAATATCATTATTAGCATACTTCTCCATTTCTCATCCAAAAACAACAACAAAAAATCCCACACCATATCAGCAGCTCAAGTTATAGCCACCCTTTGCTCAATTAAATCTTTGTTGCTTCTCCGCTCCCTGCTAGCTTGCACAAACTGATACTAGCCAGATCATCACTCCATCCTACCCCTATCACCATGTGCCTTGGCACAGCTACTTGGGGACAAGGCAAACACAAAAGTGGCCTAAAGAATCTGTGTCTAAACATTTACTCTCCCACATCAGTATACTGAATTTTTAGTAAACACTTCTCCCAGAGCTAGCTTGCACTTTTTGATTAGGAAGTTGGTCTCCAGCAAGATGATTACAACTGATCAGTTATTTAAGACTGACACAGTTAATTCTTTTTTTTTTTAATATCTTTTTATTGATAGAACGCATGCCAGGGTAATTTTTTACAGCATTATCCCTTGCATTCATTTCTGTTCCGATTTTTCCCCTCCCTCCCTCCACCCCTTCCCCCAGATGGCAAGCAGTCTTTTACATGTTGAATAGGTTACAGTATATCCTGGATACAATATATGTGTGCAGAACCAAACAGTTTTCTTGTTGCACAGGGAGAATTGAATTCAGAAGATATAAATAACCCGGGAAGAAAAACAAAAATGCAAGCAGTTTATATTCATTTCCCAGTGTTCTTTCTCTGGGTGTAGCTGCTTCTGTCCATCTTTGATCAATTAAGGCTCTCTTTATCGAAGAGATCCACTTCCATCAGAATACATCCTCAAACAGTATCGTTATTGAGGTATATAATGATCTCCTGGTCCACAGTTAATTCTAACACCAACAACTGCTAGTTCATTTGCTCTGTTACAGTTTTCAATGAACAAAGTGTGTGGGAGGGAATTAATCTATTTTTAACAATCATTTTTAATTTTGAGTTTCAAATTTTCTCTTTCCCTTCTCCTCTTTTCCCACTTAAGAATTAAGAATTATAGATATGAAGTCATGCAAAACATTTCCTTATTAGCCATGTTGCACATACAAACAAACAAAAAAACCAAGGAACACAAGTTAAAAAGTATGCTTCACTTTGCATTCAGAATTCATTAGTTCTCTCTCTCTGGAAATGAATAGCATTTTTCAACATGGACCCTGTGGAACTGTCTTGGATTACTGTATTGATTAGACACATGAGTCACATTTGATCATTATTATAATTTTGTTATTACTCTATACAGTGTTGAATAAACTATGTTGAGAAGGAGGGCATTCCTGAAATTGAACTTCTGCCCACTCTGTTAGTAGTCTCTCCTTGGTGAGTTTAAGGATCTCTCTTCTGTCTCAGCCAGACCACATCGTTAGCTTTATAGAAAATGTAGAAGATTCTTGGAGACATTTTTTCTATAAGTTCTTCAACCTGCTGAAATTGGGCAAAGCCTGAGTATCCTTTGAAATTTTCTTTTTTTTTTCTCTCAGAGAAGACTGTATCTGGCTCATATCTTTCTCTTTTTTTCCCTCTTGAAAATCCATTTCTCATGTTTCTATCTTCTAATTATGTTTTGGATGACTGAAAAACAAAAGCAGTTACATCCAACATCCAGGATGTAATCAGATAATGAAAGAAGTCAGCTACCTTACATAGTTGTAGATTAGTATATTAAGGAACTGCAGCCATTCTATTAATAAGCATCTTCTTTTAAATTAAATACTAATCAATTTTTGTATAGCAAAAAAAGGAAACAAAGTAAATGCTCATCAACTGAAGACTGGCTAAACAAATTCAATGAAATACATGAATGCGATAAAATATTACTGTGTAAGAAAAACTGAAGCAGTTCAAATGTCTTAATCTAGGATTTTACATTCCAAAATATCTGATCTCCACTTATTCAAACAAATTTTCTTCTATTGTCTTCCATGGTTTCTTAATCATAGGAAATGTCTGCTTATTTCTCTCTGTATAATGCCCACTTTATTCCCTCAGTTTAGAACATCATCTCCATTCTCTCTGTAAGTCTTCTGTTAAGTCCACATGTGTCCTTGGACAAACTGTTCCACTCTCTGATTAATGTTAGAATGAGAAAATTAGAAAAGATGGTATTGATGAGCTCCTTTTCTTTTCTCAATCATGTTCCTATTATCCTACTCTTCCTACAAGGCCTAATTCAAGTAGACATGAGTTGCCCCAGCCGTTGGTAATGCATTCTCCTTTGTACTCCCAAAATACTTACTGTAAGGGTTCATGGACCTGTATACAGGGACAGGAATCCAAATCAGAGGATGTTGGGATGAGAGCCTCTTTGAAGCTTATTAAAAGTCATTTGCATGGAACTAGCTCTAGCTACTTGGATAAGGAAGTAAAATGAATGTATATACCCCAGCCTCAATATCAAAATAATAGGCAGATGCAAGTACTGTTAGAAAAAAAATTTTTTTTGACCTGAGAGATCTTTTTGTATGTTGGCTAGATGACTATAAACCTGAATAAGAAAAGAGCTAAAACTATATTGATTAGTCCTAATATATGTATGAAGGAAATACACAGCCGCAAAAGATGTTTTCTAGTGTGGAAGATCTCCTGTGTTGAAGTCTAGGCAAAAGAAAGATTTCCTACTGATGGTGGGGAGCATACCTACAGGAAAATGACTGTTCTAGTTATCATTAGATTATATTAATGACTACTTTTTGTACTGTTTTAAAATTTACATAGCATTTTCCTGAGAATCTTTCACTTGTGAAAATTGTGGGACTTGAGTGAACCACACTGCATGTACTGACATATAAATTAATATCACATTTATTAAACACCTACTACATGAATACAAATATTTTAGGAGAATGGGACACCTCTTTTTCTGCTTTCAGGGAATTGCACCTGTTTGTTCTTCCCCTTCCAACCTGGAAAATCCCTTTCTTCTAATAAGAAATCAGAAGGCCTAATGTTGTATTCTGGCTTATATCCTGTTAACTATTTTCATTTAAAACATAAATCTGGATCTCCTTGTGTTTGGGGTCCAGTGCCAAGTCAAGGAGTCCTGGTATAATTTATTATACTATGTACTAAAATTTAGGGTCTTAGGTATCTACTCTGTGCCAGATGTTATTTAGTTGCAAAGATAGAAAACAATACATTCTCTGCTCTCAGGAAGCTAACAATCTACTATAAGGAACATGACACATACAAAAATAAATGGAATATAAGAATATGATAGAAACAGAAGAGAAATACAGAGTTGCTATGGAAGATTCAGAGAAAGCTTCATGCAGAAGCTAGCCTCTGAATTTGTACTTGAAGGAAAGGAATAAAAATAGTCTTTTATTTAATAAAGGGTTTTCAAAGCACTTTACATATATTAGTTTTATAGTAAGCATTTCAGTGGGCAGGGATGTGGATAGAATATGTTCTGACCATGTAGGATGGTCTATACAAATGATAGAGACAGAGTGGTACAAGATGAGATCAGGGAAAGGTCAGAAGTCTAGTCTGGTTAGAACACAAAGTACATTTAAAAAAAAAAAAAAAGAGGAATATAAGAAAAGAGCTACAGATGGAGAATGAGCTGTACTCAGAATTGAGTAGGAGGAGAAAATCAGGCTGAATTATGTTTGAGAAATTTTCTACTGTTTCCAATGATCTCCAAATGCTTTCTGTGACAAAAGTCCATTTCTTCAACAACCAATTGTCTTCCAATAATATTACATGACTGAGAATTAGAATATGTTACAGTCTTATAAGAATTAAAATTATAAATACCTCAAAGAACAATGGCAAGGCTAATGCATATATAACCAAGCTGCAGTATGTTAACTAACAATAGTGACTTACTTACTACAATTGGTGTAAAAAGACATCAAGGGACAGCAGGAGATAACATTTAAATAAAACTTAAGGGTTGAAAAACCCTTAGTATATATTATCTCATTTTGTCGTCACAATAATTCTGGGAGATAGGTACTATTCAAATCCCCATTTTATAGATGAGAGAACAAGGCAGAAAGCAGTTAACTGGCTTGCCCTAAGCCACACAGCTATTATATGACATTTTAAGCAGGCTTGGAATCAAGATCTAAATTCGAATCCTGCCTTTGATACCTACTAACTGGGGAAGTTACTTAATCTCTCCATGCCTCAGCTTCTATGTCTATAAAGTAGGGATGATATTACTTCCTATCTCACATTATTGTTTCGAGAATCAAATGAGTGAATGTGTTTGCAAATCTTAAAATGTTATATAAATGCTAGCAATCATGATGATGATGATAACTTTTAAAAAATTGGGCTGGTAATATAAGTAAGCATTACATAATTAATAACCTAAAAGAGCAAAAGGAAAACCTTTACTGTTTAGGGTTGATCCTTTAAGAAGGCTTTTCCTTTTATGAGGAAACATGATGAAGAATTGCAAAGACCAAAACTCTTGGAAGGAGTATCCAAACTGATGAAATCAAGCATCCATCAGTCTATGTGAATCCTATGTTTTCAACTATATTGTGAGCCTCATGAGGATCAGCACCAACTCACATTTCTTTTTTTTTTATCTACATGCAGTCGACTGCCCAGAACATGATAGGTACAAATAAATTTTTGTGGAAGATGATAGCTATACCTTTATGCACATCATATACCTTAAAAAGGGCCTGGGATTACTCTTACAAACTAATGCTTTGTAATACACAATTGTGAAAGTGTTAAAAGTGCAGAGTAATTCACATTTGTCCCAGATTCACCTCTCCTTTTTATGTGGGGCACTACATAATTTTGTGTGTGTGTATGTATAAACAGATACACACACTGTCACAACTAAACCCAACTATAAATAATATATTAGTGTATTAAGGCTGATTATACTAATCAAGGCAAATATTGTGTTGTTCCTAGGCATCTGTGTTTGCATATGCTGTTTTTTTGAAACTATATTTAGGTGTCCTGGCTATTAAAAGCTTTCCATGCTGAGTGACCTCAGGGTGAATTTATATCCCTATTCATGCTGTTGCTCACTTTTCTGGACAGGAAGACTGGACTCAAATCGTGTCTTAATATTTGCAGTCTTTTTTGTTTCCATGAAGATGAGCAGTGAGGGAACATCCTTGCATCCCCTGAAAGAAGCAATGAAAAGGTCACTAAGAAGTAGTGGGGGTAGGTTTGGTGTGGGGATGAGGTGGGGAGGAAGAAACCTGGCTCAGCTCTCTGGGAAGGTAGATAGTGAGGAGAGAAAAACAGTTAGTGAAAAATTGCACAGGGAGCTGGGGGTCTGCTAGTGAGCCTCTTGCTCCTGTCAATGTGGTGTGCAGACCAGAAGGGCTAAGTCTTCTAGGATCGTAAAGGAAAAAATTCTACTTACTCTATCGTCAAAAAAATTGTGTGTTTGTGTGTGTGTGTGTGTGTGTGTGTGTGTGTGTGTGTGTGCGCCAATTCCTTTATGAAGGGTAAGACATAGGGCTTCAGGCATATAATTATGAATAAGTCATTTTGTGTTTCACTTGTTTCTTTTTTCTCCTCTTTTTTTAATTGTTATACTCTTGTCAAATTTAATGCACACCATTTTTTACATACCTTTTTCTATTTCAATTTATTCTAATCAATTAATTTGTTTTTCTTGATGATTGTTATAATTTTAAAAATTCATTCCTATTATCTCATTAACTTTTCCAAGAAGTTGTAGTTTAGAAAAGGTATTTCCAACCCTTTGGAAATTCTTTCAAACCTGATTCCTCTGGCCTTTTCTTTCGTATTTCCTGAGAGACTTTTCTCAACTCATTCCATTGGCTTGAGGGGAGTAGATTCATATAAGCAGCCATCTACCAAGGACTCTTTATCCTGACTCCATGGCTTTCAAACTGACTAAAGTCTACAGAGTTCATCCCAATTTCTTCATCTTTAGCTTTTTCAAAAGTCATTTTTACTTATTTCATTAATTTCCCAATTACACGTGAAGAAAAATTAACTTTTTTTTAATTCCAAGTTTTAAATTCTCTCCTCCTCCATCTCATCCCCATCTAGAAAAGGCAAATAATTTGACACTGGTTATACATATGAAATCATGCAAAAAATATTTCCAAGTTGTGAAGGAAAATACAAATAAAATAATAAAAATAAAGAGATTTTTATTTATTTATTTGCTGAGGCAATTGGGGTTAAGCAACTTGCCCAGGATCACACAGCCATGAAGTATTAAGTGTCTGAGGTCAAATTTGAACTCAGAATCTCCTGATTTCAAAGCTGATGCTCTATTCATTGAGCCACCTAGTTGCCCCTAAAGAGATTTTTTTTTAAAGTAGACTTCAATCTGCACTCAGAGTTCATCAGTTCTTGTTCTAGAAAGTGGATAGTATATTTCATCATAGGTCCTTTGGAATTGTCTTTGTTCATCTTTTTCTTTCACAGTTGATCATCATACAATATTGTTGTTACTATATATAATATTTTCCTGGATCTGCTCACTTCACTTAATGCAAATATTTCTTAAGATATAATGAGAGCTGTAATTGGTACAGTTAGGTGGTACAATGGATAGGGTGCTGGGCACTCATCTTCCTGAGTTCAAATCCGACCTAGCTATTAGCTATGTGATTCTGTGCAAGTCACCTAACTCTGTTTACTTCAGTTTCCTGATCTATATAATTAGCTGGAGAAAGAAATGGCAAACCATTCCAATATCTTTGCCAAAAAAAACCCCAAACGGGTTCATAAAGAGTCAGAAACTTCTGAAAAACAACTGAACAACAAGATTGAAACTCCAGTACAACTGATCTCTCTGCTGATGAAAAACGATGAATATGACAGAAATCCATATTATTTCAAATAATAATAAGAACACCACAGTTTACAACTTTAAGGCAGAGACAGTTAGGAAGCACAGTAGATAGAGTCCTAGATTTGTAATCAGGAAGATGAGTTCAAATTCAGCCTCAGCCATTAACTTGCAACCCTGGGCAAGTCACTTAGACTATGTCTGCCTCAATTTCCTCATCTGTAAAATGGGGATAATAATAGCCCTCCCAAGGTTATTGTGAGAATAAAATGAGTTAATGTTTATAAAGTTCTTTGTAAATTGTAAAGTCCTATACAAATGTTAGCTAGTTTTCCTTTAATTTTAGCAGCTTTTTGTTTATCCTTAATAATGTTTTGACTACAATATTATTGAGTTTTAAGTTTATGTTAGAGAAGTGTATGGTATATTCAGAAGAGTGTTATATTTGGAGTTAGAGAATCTGGCTGGAATTTTGGTTCTGCCACATATCTGTGTGGTCCTGGGAAATTCATTTTGCTTCTTTAGGCGTCAGTTTTCTCCTGTGTAAAAGAAGTGGGCGGGACTATACAAGTTCTAAAATACCAACCATGTCTAAACCTATGATAACAACCATGTCTGTCATGCATTAATTAATGAGCAGTTGTTATTTGCTTATCCTCCCCAAAGCAGGAAACAGTTAGGAAAAGATGAGATATAAATATAAATAAAATATAGTCAATATCTTGAACAAACCTAAAATTTATTAGAGATGACTGGAAATAACACTGATAAATGTTATAAAAATTAGAATTTCATAGAGATGAAGAATTCAGATGAAGGAAGGATCACTTCTAACTGGAAAACTCAGGAAGGATTTTAGAGAGGAAATTATACATTGCAGGGTAATAAAAGGGATTTATGACCTCAATGTGGAGTCCCCTCAATGTGGAAGGAAAAATGACTAATATACAAATTGGCAAAAGAAAACTACTAATGATATAGACAATACCTAATCCAAGCAATTTAGAGGAGAAGAGACTACTTCCAAATGAAGTGTTCAGGGAAGAGTCAATAGGAAAGGAGTATTTGGTTTGGAATTTTGACAAAAAATAAGATTTTTTTTCCTCTGAATTTAGAGAAAGGGAAAAGAGTTGAACAGGGAAAGTTTAGCTGAGGGAATAACAGGAACCATGAAGAAATACAAAAACAGCCAGTGAGTGAGTGAAGAGGAGAGAAATTCAGTCAGTAAATAAACATTTATTAAGTACCTCCTTTGTTCCAGGAACTGTGTTAAGAACTGAGGCTACAAAGGCAGGCAAGAAACATTCCTTTCCTTGAAGTCTAATTAATGGAACTTTATATTCATTTGCACAAGGAACTCACCAACCAACTTGGATTTTAGAAAGATATATATAAGATGGAAACTGGGAGCAGGTAACAAAACAACAAAGCATGATGCTATTGTATCAATAACATGGGCCTGTCTAGCTTAGAGTAAGGCAGGCAAGAATGGGTAATTTTAAGCAATATGAAGGGAAAGAGGAGACCCAATAAAAGGTCTCCCCATTGCTTGGAAAGAGAAGGACAGTGAGAATTGAAAATAGAAGGTTTCAATTCCTGGGGAAATTCCTGGAAAAATCATTAAAGCAATAGCAGGAAAATACTTAGAAAAGGAAGCATTGAATATGAAGTACCAGGTATGGCTTTATCAGAAACAGTTAAGAGAGGCTAATATCAATTCATTTTGGAGTTGTTGGAGGTTTTTTAGGCACTGTATTTTGCCCTTGTTAGACCTTACCTGGAGGTTTAATTCTAAGCTTCACAAAATTATTAAATTAGTAGTTAAGGGGAATGCTGTAAATACGGTATACTTAAAATCTTAGCAGAACTTTCCATAAAGTTTTTGATAACATTCTGGTAGAACAAGTAATAATAAATGGATTAGGTAAAAATACAATAAAATGAATTCAGAACTGGTTGTGTGGCCAGACTCAAAAATAGTTATTAAGGGTTCAAAGTAAATGTGATGGGAGATGTAGGGAGTATCCCAGAAAGCTGCACATTAAGTCATAGCTAGCATGCTTATTAAATTTGCAGATGACACAAAACTGGGAAGGATAACTGATGTACTGCATGACAGGATCCAAAAGAATAATTTTGATGATCTAGATGCCAGGATTTCTTAAACTTTTTCTACATGTAATGCCTTTTCATTCAAGAAATTTTTATAAGACCCCAAGTAGATAGGCATATAAAATAGGTATACAAATAAAATGCTTGCTGATAATAAATCATAATTTCATGACCCTCACATTCAATTATAATCTCATATGAGGTCAAGAATAACAGTTTAAGAAGCTGGGGATTTAATATGTAATGGGGATAAACTGGAACCATTCCCAATAAAATCAGGAGTAAAACAAAGTTACCCACTATCACCAGTACTGTTTATATTAGAAATGCTAGCTTCAGCCATAAAACTTGAGTAAGAGATTAAAGGAATTAGAGTAGGTAATGAGGAAACCAAATTATCACTCTTTGCTGATGATATGATGGTATACTTAGAGAACCCCAGAGATTCTACTAAGAAGCTATTAGAAATAATCCACACCTTTAGCAAAGTTGCAGGATACAAAATAACCCACATAAGTCATCAACATTCTTGCATATCACTAGTAAAATCCAAAAGTTAGAGTTGCAAAGAGAAATTCCATTTAAAGTAACTACCTATAGTATAAAATATTTGGGAATCTATCTGCCAAGGGAAAATCAGGAACTATCTGAGCAAAACCACAAAACACTTTCACACAAATAAAGTCAGATCTAACTAATTGGAAAAATATCAAATGCTCTTGGATAGGGCAAGCAAATATAATAAAGATGACAATATTACCTAAACTAATCTATTTATTTAGCGCTATACCAATCAGACTCCCAAAAAACTGTTTTAATGACCTAGAAAAAATAACAACAAAGTTCATATGGAAAAACAAAAGGTCAAGAATTTCAAGGGAATTAATAAAAAAAAAAAATCAAATGAAGGTAGCCTAGCTGCACCAGATCTAAAATTATATTATAAAGCAGCAGTTACTAAAACCATCTGGTATTAGCTAAGAAATAGACTAGTTGATCAATGGAATAGATTAGGTTCAAAGGACAAAACACCCAATAACTTTAATAATCTAGTGTTTGACAAACCCAAAGACCCCAGCTTTTGGGATAAGAATTCACTGTTTGACAAAACCTTCTGGGAAAATTGGAAATTAGTATGGCAGAAACTAGGTATTGAGCCACACTTAACACCATACACAAGGTCAAAATGGGTTCATGACCTAGGCATAAAGAATGAGATTATAAATAAATTAGAAGAACATAGCATAGTTTACCTCTCAGACCTGTGGAAGAGGAAGGAATTTATGAACAAAGAAGAACTAGAGATCATTATTGATCACAAAATAGAAAATTTTGATTATATCAAATTGAAAAGTTTTTGTACAAACAAAACCAATGCAGACAATATAGAAGGGAAGCAATAAACTGGGAAAACATTTTTACAATCAAAGGTTCTGATAAAGGCCTCATTTCCAAAATGTATAGAGAATTGACTCATAAGAAATCAAGCCACTCTCCAATTGATAAATGATCAAAGGATATGAATAGACAATTCTCAGAAGTAGAATTGAAACTATTTCTAGCCATATGAAAAGATGCTCCAAGTCATTATAATCAGAGAAATGCAAATTAAGACAACTCTGAGATACTACTACACACCTGTCAGACTGGCTAGAATGACAGGGAAAGATAATGCGGAATGTTGGAGGGGATGTGGGAAAATAAGGACACTAATACATTGTTGGTGGAATTGTGAATACATCCAGCCATTCTGGAGAGCAATTTAAAACTATGCTCAAAAAGTTATCAAACTATGCATACCCTTTGATCCAGCAGTGTTTCTACTGGGCTTATATCCCAAAGAAATCTTAAATAAGGGAAAGGGACCTGTATGTGCAAGAATGTTTGTGGTAGATCTCTTTGTAGTGGCCAGAAACTGGAAACTGAGTGGGTGCCCCTCAATTGGAGAATGGCTTAATAAATTGTGGTATATGAATGTTATGGAATATTATTGTTCTGTAAGAAATGACCAGCAGGATGATTTCAGAAATGCCTGGAGAGGAGAGATTTACATGAACTGATGCTGAGTGAAATGAGTAGGATGAAGAGATCATTATATACTTTAACAACAACATTGTTATGATGTTCAGTATACTGATCAGTTCTGATGTACATGACCCTCTTCAACAATGAGATGAACCAAATCAGTTCCAATAGAGTAGTAATGAGTTAAACCAGCTATACCCAGCGAAAGAACTCTGAGAAATGAGTATGAACCACTACATAGAAGTCCCAATCCCTCTATTTTTGTCTGCCTGCATATTTGATTTCCTTCACAGGTTAATTGTACACTATTTCAAAGTCCGATTCTTTTTGTACAGTAAAATAACTGTATGGATATGTATACATATATTGTATTTAACATAACTTTAACATATTTAACATGTATTGATCAACCTGCCATCTGGGGAAGCAGGTGGAGGGAAGAAAAGGAAAAGTTGGAACAGAATGTTTTGCAAGGGTCAATGCTGAAAAATTACCCATGCATATATCTTGTATAAATTAAAAAGTTATAATAAAAAAGAAGCTGGGCATCTAAACCAATGACTTGCATCTAGTAATGCAAATTCAATAGCAGTAAGTGTAAAGTTTTACATTTGGGTATAAAAAAATGTACTCCATAACTATAAGACAGGGGAAATATGGATGGATAACTGCAAGCTAAATGAGCAGTCAGTCAGCAGTGTGATATAGCTGTCAAAAAAATTAATGTAATGTTGGTCTGCATTAGGAGAGGTAAAGCTTCAGTAATAGGAAGGGGATAATCCCACTATATTGGGCCCTTATCAGACTTTGTGGGGAGTCTTGTTTTAGTTCTGGACATCACAAATTAAGAACAACTTCAACACATTGGACAATAAATAGAAGAAGGCAAATTGGATAGTAAAGGACTTTGAATTCATGACTTTGAAAAGACTGAGCATGTTTAATTAGGAGAAAAAAAAATATTCAGAAGAAACATCTTAGCTGTCTTCAGATAGATGAAAGTCTGTCATGTGACAAAGAAATTGGTCTTGTTCTGTAGTAGCCCCAAAGGACAGAACCAAGAACAGTGAATGGAAGTTGTAAAGATACAAATTTAGGCTAAACATAAAGAAAACATTCCTAATAATTAGAACTGTCCAAAAGTAGGATGATTTGTGCTAAAAGCTTTTGGATCTCTCCTCCTCTCAGATCATCAAGCAGAGGATGGACCACCACTCATAGGGTATGTTATACTGAGAATCCCTTTTGTGTAGGTATTAAACTAAATTGCCAATGTGATTCCATCCAAATCTCTAATGTTTTCAAATTCAACAAACTGCAACTTTCAGAAATTATGAAGTGACTACCATAGAGGAACTATTTGATGTCATGGAATGCAATTTCAGAGAAAATCGTAGTATAAAGAAAAAAGAATAAGGAACTGAACACTAATTTAGAAGTACATGCACATGAAGAAGAAGATTCAATAAAGGAAATGGGGAAGGGGAGAACAAAAAGATAAAAAAAATTAAGAGGGCTTAGCTCTCATGTATATGTGTGTATATATATATACATATACATATACATATGAGATATACTTTGTGTCATGGAAGTTAATATGAAAGAAATTTTCATATGCAGAAAATTAAGAATAAATCAATAATTCGTAAAAATATGAAAAAGAGAAGTGGAATTCTTATTGGGAAGAGATTAAAAGGAATTAGAATTAGAGAACTAGAGATAGAACCAGATGAACCACCAGAATTAAGTGAAAATTTTTTCAAAGGGAAAGAGAATTGTTTGTATGTATTCTTGTATGACTCTTATCAGTGGATCTTTGGTATTGAATTCTTTCATGATGTTTGCATTATTTTTTTCTTTGACCTGGAAGTTCTGAATTTGAGCCATGATATTCCTTGACATTTTCATTTTGGGGTTCCTTTCGCAAGCTGTCCAATGGTTTCTTTTTATTTTCATTTTATCCTTTAGTTAAAACCAACAAGTCTTAACATTTTCATTTATGATTTTTTAAAAATATATTATTTATGCTTTTTATAGTCATGGCATTCAGGGAATCTGATGATTTTTAAATTATCTTTCTTTGACTCATTCTACAAGTCATTTTTTTAAAATAAAAGGTACTTTATATTTTCTTTTGTTTTTATTTTGTCTTTCAGTTTTATTGTAATATTTATTGTTGTCTCATGGTATCACTGATCTGTTTAAACTACATAAATTTTCTTTTTTTTTTTATTTTTATTTTCCATATATCAGGTAACTTAGAAACAGATTTTGATTTTTTTCTATTAATAGAGTCTAATGAAAAAATAAAATAGAACATTTAAAAATGTTATTAAATGAGATATATTTGAAGTGCATAAGGTTTTTTCTTTTTACAAAATATACAGACAAATACATATTATATAATCATAAATATAAGATAGAAACATGTAGTTATTTAGATGCATTTTTAGTGAGGACCTAAAATTCATTGAGAAATCTAGAATTTTTACTTTGATAGCCTAATTTTTAAAGGAAAATTATTTCTTAAAATCTTTTGGCGTATGTTTTTTGTTTTACTCTGCCTTATTTAAAATCGTTGTACCTAATAAGACAATTTGAACAGTATTCCAAAATGGGTCCATAAAGTTTCCAATGTAAAATCCCCCTATATCTGAGTCTTAAATATTTTTCTTTTTTTTATTAAAAACATTTGGAGATTCCTAGTGTCTTCCTTATTCTACCAAGGATTACATAAACTACATAAATTTTCAAGGAGTCCACTTATTTCAGCAAAGTTTTTCACCTTAATAAAAATAATATATTTATTAATTTACTTATTCATTTCATTTATATGATTTTTTTAAACTTTCGCTTCATTTCTTCAAGGAATTTCAGTAGAACTTATGACAAATCTGCGGTTTTTTTTGAGGCTTTGCTTATCAATGACATGGAATTATTGTTTTCTTCTGGATTTGTGCTTTGGACATACCTGGCTTCTGCTTAAAAGATAATCTTTATCATCATTGTTTTCTTCTCTTGATTCATTTTCTAGTCTTTTCCCCTGAATTCTGTGGGAGAATATTTAACTGCAAACTCTATTTAACATATTTTAACTTTTTCCTTGTTCAAGAGTTATAATTATTACTTCAAATTATCTTAAGAAAAGAGAAATGTCTATTCTAATAGACCTAAGATTGAAAAATACCTCTTCATCCAGAGAGAACAATGGAAACTGAATGTGGATCGAAACATTATTTTCACCTTTTTTTTGTTTGCTTTTTTGTAATTATGGTTTTTCCCTTTTGTTTTGATTTTTCTTTTACAATATGACTAATATGAAATATGTTTAAATTTATTGTAGATGTATAACATAGATTGCTTGCTATCTTGGGGAGGGAGAAAGTAAGGCAGGAGAGAAAAAAAATTTTGGAACTCAAAATTTTACAAAAATGAATGTTGAAAACAATCTTTACATGTAACTGGAAAAATAAAATACTATTTAAATTTTAAAAATTAAAAAAAAATTTTTAAAGGAGACAAATGTTTGAATATGGGAAAACTATGGCAGGTTAGGCATTTCTTTCTCTAAGCTAAAAATACTACAGATTGAGAAAAAAACAAAATTAGTAAAAATTGTGTCTGGCAGACTTCTGCCTAAAATGCATACTATTAGCATTTTTTCTTTGACAATTGGGTCTGTGTGTCAGAGTTAGGCTCTGTGCATTCCTAGGGGGAATAATGGGCTCCTGATCTGTTTGGACTCTGGGTTATGGGCAATATGTTCTTTAAGGACAGCAGGAGCAGATCAAGCCAGCATACTATACCAAAGTGGTCTTTGTAGTGCAGTCTGTGCCAGAATATTTTAATCTAAGGCACATCCCAATAATGAGGCATGCCCTGCAAGATCCTGGGCCTTACACAGGTGACACAGGTAAGTCCTTGGCTAGATCTGCATTCTTGTCTCTTTGTCCCTGTAGAAAGCTGCAGGATGCAGGCTCTTCTATTTTATCCCTAAGTTCCAAGTTGGAGTTTCTGTGAACTAAACTCTTAGGCTAAGTTTTTTCTGGGTAGGCCCTTTTGCCAATATCAAAAATCTTCCCATTATCTTCTTGGGCAAAGACGGGCTGGCAAAAATGCACTTACTATAGTTTCTCTTTGGATTCCGTGATCATTACTCTCATCTGGTATTCTTTTTTCATTTTTTTACTGGATTAATTGTGAAAGTACTGTGATGTCCTGTTTCTGTTATTTCACTACCTGGAAGGCCAATAATTACTGATGAAATTTCAAATTAGTCACTGTCAAAGCAGCCAGGCTCTATTTCAGTGTAGAAGTTTAAGAAACTTTGCCCACTGATCTAAAGTAAAGTTTAATTGTCTTCTTCCTCATTTTCTTTCCTAATATTAGGTTTCCCCACCTAAACCAGGCTGGAAGTACAGAACTATTCATGGCCTGATTCCACTACTGATAATCAACTGGGCCTTTTTAAGACAAAGAACAACAATCCCTTCTTACTTGGGCTGGTTCCCTTCTCAGGCAATCTGAATTGCTTCCCTCACTCCTTACCATATTTACCTCTAACCAGATAGATATAATCCACTGATTGGAATTTAAGAGCTAAAGAAATCACTCAGCTTCAGCCTCCCTAGTAGTTGGAAAGATAGCAGTGTGCGACCACACTTGACTAAAGCTTGCTTTTCTCATCCTTTAGGGTAGGAAAAAAACTTCAGACCTTGGAGACACAGTTTGAAAAACTAGACTCTGCCATGGAAAATCTGACTCAAAAGTTTGAATTTCATAGAAAGACTCTGGAAAGCCAAGCAGTCCAAGATGAAATGTGGACAGCAGTTCTGGAGATCAAGTAAGAGCAAGCAAAAAAAGTGACTTAGGAGGTAGTTTGTTTTTCTTTCTTATTTGAATAGCCATCCAGCTGAATTTCCCAATGCTATTACAATGATGAACCATGAAAAAATAATATTTTCCTAATTGTTATGAAAGCTAAGTAATAACTCATTATAATATAGGTTTTTCTTACGTACTTTTTTTTTTTTGAAAAAATAAGTGATTCACTTGTCAATGTCAAGTTTGTTGTTTTAAACTGGCCTGTTTTAATGGAAATTCATTTCATATATCTGCAGAAAATAATTCTGTTTCTCAAGGACTTTTTCCAACTTTTTTATAGGTTCACTTCTTTGGAATTAAATGTATTCTACAGCTACATCACTGAAACACTTCACTACCTACACTCTCAGGTGCTTGAGAAGCTTCCAGATCTGAAGAGAGGACTTCCCACTCTGGCCACTGTTCTTAAGAGAAAAAACAATAACAAGCATATTAAAATTGCATGGGAGACAGTTTTAGAGGCATTAGGACTTCAGGAAGAAGATGTCAAAGCCTTCTGTACTTTCTTTATCGCACATAGCAGCAAAGCAGAATACTATTCAGCTAATCTGAGGAAGACATACATTCCTGACACCACTCTCATAATAACCAACATAGTGAAAAACCAGGTTTTGCAGACAAGTTTGCTACATGCAGTTCAGGTGATAGAGAAGAAGAAAACTGAAAAATCTTAAAAAAGAACAAAGGGAAATCTTCAAAATGGTGACATTCTCTATCCAAAGCTAATTCACGTTTGTGGTGAGAAATTGTAAATATTTATGTTCATATATGCAATTCTCTGAATATCCTGATTTGTTCCCATTGCAAAAAGGGACTCTTCATTCAGTCATCATAGAATTTCAATAGCATCATAGTAAGTGATGTGGGAGATATAAAGAAGTATATAGAACACATAGTCTTGTCCTTCAAAGCTTACAGTACAGTTGGGGATACATATGTAAATACATAAAGAGTTAAATTATCAAGTTAAGTTGCTGTTGGCTCTTGAATCTTATTTCAGTTATAACCTATTTCTCACACAGAATAACATAAAAATTAAGACTTCCAAAAATGTAGCTAAGAAATTTCATTATCCTATATGACTTAGCTTAATCATAGTTGTAGTAGAGAATACTATAGATTTACAATATAACTGAACCTTCCACAGTCCACAGTCCTCTTAAGTTCTAATTTCCTGTGAGACACACCAACACCATCCCAGACAGTCCTTCTGTCTCTTTCCCAAAGATCCTTGCCCATAGACTCTTTGATAATAATAATACTTTTCATAGTCCCTGCTCCTTTCATTCCAACTTTCCTTTATCTCTTACTAGTAACTATAATTCTTTATCATCTTTTCCTCCTTCCTCTTTCTCATTCTACCCTAGTTCTCAAATAACCAGTTTACAATGCTAATAACTATTACTAAGCAAGGTTTAGAGAGGGAGTAAGAGAACAGCCATCTCAGAGTCCATTAAACTACCAAATATGTATCCCTGGGTTTCAGCTATTTCTTGTCCAGTCCTACCTTGCTCTCCAGTTTAATCTTTTGACTATAATAATATTGTATCAAACAAATGCCACAGGTAGCAAATGCCAAATGTAGTAGATGCTCATCAGTTGGGGAATGGCTGGATAGTATGGTATATGAATGTAATAGAATATGATGGGTAGAATGATTTCAGAAAAACCTGGAAATACTTACGTGAACTGATGCTAAGTGAAGTGAGCAGACCCAAGAGAACATTGTACACAGCAATAAGATCATGTGATGATCAACAGGGATGGACTTGGCTCTTTTCAACAATGAGGTGACTCAAAACAGTTCCAACAGACTTGTAATGGAAAGTGCCCTCCCAAATGCCAAATGACATGACACAGGATTAGAGGAATTTGAAGGAGGAAAGACAATAGCTCACCACAAGTCAAAGTAGTCAGGAAAGGTTTCAATAGAAAAAGGATGAATGGAATGGAAGGTGTCAAGGCAAAGGAGTTTGGACATCTTCTATAGGTAATAAGACTCCCTGAAAGTTTTTAAATATAGGTAGGTAGTATGCTCATTCCCAAATTGAAAGATAAAACAAGAGAATTTTCCATAGCAATACTGTGATTGTCATTTCTAAATCTATATCTAGTCTTACAGTATCATGAAAATATACTAAGCCCTTCTCCTTCCCTCTTTTAGAAATATTAGAAATAATATGTCAGTTTCAAATCCTTTTGGAGTCATTAAAATGAAATGTCTTACTTGTACTTGATCAAAGAGAAACTGATGGAATACTCTGGAACCCTTAATTTTTTTATGCTTATTGGAAAATGGGCTAATTATCCTGCCCAATTTTTTTAAAATATTATTTTATTTTTCTAAATACATGCAAAGAGTTTTCAATATTCACCCTTGCAAAACCTAGAGTTCCAAATTTTTCTCCTCTCTTTTCCACTCCCTCCCCTCCTCGAGATAGCAAGCAATCTGATATAGGTTAATTATGAGCAATTCTTCTAAACATATTTCCACATTCATCATGCTGCACAAGAAAAATCATATCAAAAAGGGAAAAAACAGGAAAAAAGAAAAAAAAACAAGCAAACAATAACAAAAAAGGTGAAAATACTACACTTTGGTCCACATTCAGTATCCATAGTTCTCTCTCTGGATGTGGATGGCATTTTCCATTACAAGTCTGTCAGAACTGCCTTGAATCACCTCATTGTTGAAAAGAGTCAAGTCCATCCCTGTTGATTATCACATAATCTTGTTGCTGTATATAATGTTTTCTTGGTTCTGCTCACTTTACTTAGCATCAGTTCATGTAAGTATTTCCAGGCTTTTCTGAAATCAGTTTGCTCATCATTTCTTATAGAACATAATATTCCATTACATTCATATACCATAATATTTATCCATCCCCCTACTGATGAGCATCCATTTCCAATTCCTTGACACTACAAAAAGAGTGAAGCTCTTAATTTCTATCTTACTAAAGACATAATAGTGTCTTATAATAGAAGACAATTAAGTTCAGGTAATAATCCATCTAAAACTAAAGAAATTTTTGACTTGAATATGGTGACCAAAGTGACCAAGTACACCTTTATTTAAAAGGTAAAATCAAGATGGTAGAATGAGAAGAAACATTTTTTACTAGCTTACCTAATATACCTCATCTATAACAACTTAGAGAATTAGACTAAATTCTAATCAGAAAATCAAGAAAAAGTCACAATGAATCACTTTTCCAACCGAGGTCAGCTCAGGGAGACAAGCAGAGAAGTCTGACAACATTGGGGTAGGGCTGGCCAGGAGTATATGCTGCAAGAGGGAGCATTTCAGCACTCAAAGATGGAAAAAGGGCTAAGACAGAGGACCAGGACAGGAAGCACTGGAATAGAAAAAGATCCTAGGAGATCTTGAATTAGTACTTGATGCAAGAATGGAGGCCTCTGGCAACTTTGTTGACCATTATTCAGATGCAGATCATAGATCCAGAGCAGGGGAGTGTCTAGATAAAAATAGAAGCCTTTTCACCTGAAATGGAAGTTGGGTGAGACGTTAACACAGATATTCTCCCCACTACCTTTAGAGATAGAGACCAAAGAAAGAATTCAGATTCTTCCTGGAAGAACACTGCCTGAACAGCTCAAAACCCAGATTGGTTCTTAATGCCCCGAAAAGGTTGGGGTCCAGTTTGATCGCCAAATTATCTAGCTTCCGGTGTTTGTTTCATCAGGGAACCAAATGTTGAGGTCTAGCTTTGGGGTACCTAAATGAAATTAGGATTAAGGTCTAGTGGCAGGTTTGGGGTACAGATTCCGCGCAAGGGGGTCTAGTAGCGGTGCGAGTTCCCAATAAAAGCATTTATTGGCCCAGAGAGCTAGATTGATAAAAGAGGTTTATTAGTAGATAAGCAAAGTTAAAGTATAGGCGAAGGTAGAGATAAGGAGGGCACTGGACAGGGGGTCCAGTGGACAGAGGGTCCTCACATGGTAGCCATGTTTGGAATCTCTGCAAAGAGGGGTTCCCAGCGTGGCCTTTTTATAATAGGAGACTTAGCTCGAGGGGCTTTTAGGTGTAGCCCCAAAGTTGATTCAGATCCTGGTGGGGCTGGGACAGGTCCGGATCTTCTATTGGAATTCAAAGGGACCAGGATTTGTGAGTTAAAGGGCAATTTACATTATTAACTAGGAGAGAGTGGGAATCTAGAAAGGAATCTTTCCCGCATCAGAACAACTTCAGGAAATGCAGCTGTGTAGCTTTGAGCCAAGAAACTGAGCAACAACTCAGTTCCAGCATTAGTCAAACACATAAGCCTTCAGTGAGATAATGAGGACTAGAGATCTAAACCAAAGGGAAGTCAGCAGTTTAGTTGCTTTGAAGCTGTAAAAGTTCTTGGTAGACAAATAGTGACTGAGTCCAGTGGTAATCTACAGAAACTCAGTCACACACAAGCCAACAGACCCAACCCAATCAGAAGCTAATAGAGCTAAGATTAGGAAGCAATGAACAGACTTTAACTCAGATCATACCACTTTGGGAGCATTAAAAACTTGCAGGCCCTCATCCTGAATTGTGAAAATAGGAGAACATAAAAAGGCAGAAGCTTAGGCCAGACATGCTCTCACACCCAGAATTACCTAGAGCTCAGCATTAACATAAAATCCAAAATCAAGAAGTAAACTGGAAAAATGAACAAATGAAAAAAGAATTGGAGATTCTATGAGGCTATGAGAGTGATAGGGAAGCTCAAGACACAAACACAAAAGCAGACAATGACTTGAAAGCACCTGTAAGCAAAACCCCGCCAAAGAAAAATGCTGATTTGAACATAAGCCAACAAGAATTCCTAGAAAAGTTAGAGTATTGTGGGGTTTTTTTTAAAGATCAAAAAAAAGATGTTTTTTTTTTAAACCCTAACTATTAAAAAAAAAAAAAAAAAACAATGAGAATAGTAGAGGAAAAAAATGAGAAAAGATAGCTTGGTAAAAGATATAGAAAACCTTGCTGAAAGAAGATAACTATTTGAAAATTGGTATTGGCCAAACAGAAGCTAATGTGTCCATGAGGCATTAAGAAACAATAAAACAAAGTCAAGGAAGTTATAAAAAGAGAATTAGCAGCTTGGTAAGACAGAAAACCTTGCTGAAAGAAAATGACTTCATATGAGACATCAGGAAAAATAAAACAAAATCAAATAAATGAAAAAATAGAAGATCTAGGATTATAATTAAGAAAAACCTACCCAATAACACTGAATATTATATTAGAAAGGAGAAATGGATTTCTAATGAAATAGAGGACTTTTAAGAGTTCCTGATACTGTCAATAAAAAGTTATTAAAAAAAAAAAAAGAGTTCCTGATAAAAAGATTAGAACTAAGCAGAAAAGCTAACATTCAAACACAGGAATTGAGAAACATAAAATGCGAAACATGAGTGAGAAATCATAAGGGATTAAATTGTTAGGATTCTTTTATAGGAAGATGATATGTATAATTCCTCAGAAATTTATAATCACTAGGATTCTTAAAGGGGATCTACTTAAATGAAAAGCCTGAGTATAATTCTATTGCAAGTGGATGACTTAAAAAGGATAGGTAGGATAGTAAAATCTCTGGGAGAAGGAAAGGAAAATTATGGGGAAAATTATCTCATATAAATGGGGAGAACAAGCAAGAGTTTATATAACAGAAGGGACAGTAAGGGAAGAACAGGGGACACTTGAACCATAATCATCTGAATTAGCTAAAAAAAATAAGAATATACATATACACAAAGTTGAATGCAAAAATTCATCCTACCCAACAGGAAAGTAGAAGGAAAAATAATTAAATAAAAAGGAAAGGGCATAATAGAGAGGTGAGCCTATGGCAGACGATTGTCAGAAATAAAACAGACTTTTGTAGGATGGAGGAAAATATACAGCTTAGTGATCATAACTCAATGTGAATGTGAACTCACCCATAAAACAGAAGGATAGAAGAACTGATTTAAAACCAGAATCCAATAATATGTTATTTACACTTCAACTGAAAGATAAAGTCAAAATAAGAGACTGAAATACCCAAGTAGGCTTCAGCTGAAGGTAAAAGGGCAGAAATAGCAAACATGATCTAGGCAAAACAAAAGCAAAAATAGATATAATGAAAAGGGATGAACAGAGAAACTAATTTTGCTAAAAAGTACCATAGATGATGAATATCAATACTGAATATGTATGTACCAAATGGCATAGCATCTAAAATTTTAAAAGAAAAGCAAATGAGTTACAGGAGGAAATAGAGAGTATAGTGGAGGATCTCAATTTACCCAAATAAATATAACTACAAGGTAAGCAAAAAGGAAGTTAAAGAGAGAATAGAATTTTTCAAAAGTTAGATATAGCAAACCTTTGAAGAATATTGAATGGAAAAAGAAAGGTGTATAGCTATGTCTCAGCTCTAGAGGGTACCTTTACAAAAAGTGATCATGTATTAAGGAATAAAAATAAGCAGAAATATTAAGTGCATCCTTTTCTGAATATAATTCAATTAACATTTTATTCCATAAAGATTTTTTGAGGCATAGATTAAAAATTAAGTAGAAACTAAATAACTAACTCTTAAAGAAAGGGTAAGTGAAAGAATACATTGAGTCAATCAATAATTACATAAAAGGTAATGACAATAATGAGACAAAGTACCAAAATTTGTGGGATGTAGCCAAAGTAGTACTTAGTGGAAAATGCATATCTTCAAGCATTTCCCCAATTGATACATCAGTGAACTGGATAGGCAACTTAAAAGACTAGAAAGACTAGAAAACCAACAAATTAAAAAACTCAAAACGAATCAAAATAGAAATCTTGAAAATTAAAGTTTAGCTTAACAAAACTGGAAATCAAAACAACATAAAACAACCATTGAACTAATAAAATTAGAAGCTGGCTTACTGGAAAGTAATATAAAATAGATAAGCCATTTTCTAATTTGATTTTTAAAAAAGAAAAAATATATCATTAACAAAGGTGTAAAAATTCACATAAAGAAGAAATAAAAACAACTATCAGAAGCTACTTTGCCCAATTATATAGTAATACATTAATTTTTACAAATATAAATTGCCAGATTAATAGAACCAGAAATAGAATGATGTAACAAGCCAATTTTAGAGAAAGAAATTGAACAAACCGTAAGCAAACTCATACAGAGAAAAAAGGACAAGATGGAATTACAGGATAATTTTTTCAAACTTTTAGAGAAAAATCAATTCTTTGTTCTATAAGAAATGATAAGCAGGCTGATTTCAGAAAAGCCCAAAAGAGATTTACATGAATTGATATTGATGAATTGAGCAGAACACTGTATACAGTAATAACAAGATTATGTAATGATCAAATTGTAAGGGACTTGGCTCTTCTCAACAAAGAGATGATTCAAGGCAATTCTAATAGACTTGTGATGGAACATGCTATTAACAACCAGAGAGAGAGAATTATGGAGGCTGAATATGGATCAAAGCATAGTATTTTCACCTTGTTGTTGTTGATTGTTTTTTCTCATGTTTTTCCTCCCCTTTTGATCTGATTTCTCTTGTGCAGCATGACAAATATGTTAATATGTTTAAAAGAATTGAACATACTTACAAAAGCTGCTGGGAAACAGAAAAGTAATCTGACAGAACTGAGACACAGAACAATATCTCATACTATATGCCAAGACAAACTCAAAATGCATTCATAATTCAGATATAATGGGTGCTATCATAGGCATGGAGCAAGGAAGAAATTACTTGTCAGATCTATAGAGAGGGGAAGAGTTCATGACTAATGGAGAGATGGATTCACAGTAGGTAAAAAAGACAATTTTGATTACCTAAAATTAAAGCATTTTTGCACGAAAAAAATGGAAAATTGCAACAAATTAAAGTAAAAATTACAAGAGAAGCAAGAAACTGATTAAAAAAAAAAAAAAAAAAACCTTTGCAGCAAGTTCTGTTTTGTTTTTTCCTGATAACGGCCTCATTTCTAGACTACAAAGAGAACCTGTAATGCCGGAGAAACTGAGGCAGGAGAGAGATTAGAGAGTTTTAATATTTTATTAATGGGAGAGTAAGATTGACTGGACAGGACTTTCGTCTCAGATTATCCAGTCAGACAGAGATAAATATACTGGGACCAAGGAATCCATATTGGTCCCAGGGCTGGAGGACCCAAAGAATCCAGCGTCCAACATACAGCTGCCAGACGCCATTCTCCAGCAATGAATGGAAGAACCCCAACTTCTTAAATACCTTTTTGGAGACAAAGAAGAGAAAGGGAGGGAAAGTTTTTTTATCAGGGAGGGGAAGCCATAAAACCTAAAAATTCCAGAGACAAAGAAGTAAAGATATCATGGGTTGATCTTGGAATATTCTAAAGGAATATTGTAAATCCCTAAAAGAGTCAGGAGATCTACTCTTTTATCTTGCTAATTCCTTGCAGAGTGGGTGTGTGCCGTGGTGACAATCAAAGCTGATCAAACTGATCCAGGTTCCAGAAGCAAGCCAATATCTGTAATTTGACCAAAATCTAAAACAAAAAAACAAATCTAACAAATAAAGATTGGATCAGTCTCAGATAGAAAGACTCAGTTCACCAGACTGTTGCAAAACATGAGGAGGCCAAAATGGATTGGCCAGCAGTTTCCATGTGAAGAGACGAGTTTGCTTTACAGGCCAAGCAAACGGCTGCAGTCTTACAGACCCCTGTTAATTGTCCACTTATCATGTAGAAACCTTAAAGAAACAAAACACAAATATCCAGTAACAGACAGATGACCAGGTGAAATACTTAGTTGCCCAAGCATTTAGGATACAATGACTACATATGGCCAGACTGAAAATAGCAAGGCATGACATAACTGAATTGCATTTAACAGTTCTATTGACCATTGCTCTGATCAGAGAGAGATCAGTTATAGAAGGAAAAATTCAAGAACATAACTATAATATAACATAAGCAGTTGATTTTAACTCACAGGGTGGAGCTTTAAAACTCCCAAATAGCATTAGCTAATTAACTCTAAGCCCAAAAACTTTTACCTCCAATAACAAATGTCATTAATCAAATTTCTGATAAATCTTAAAGAGTTACCATAACCTTACAGTAATAACAGAAAGAAATTTCGCCTCAGTAAGTTCACAACTTAGAACAATTATCATATCTAGGTAGATGTTACACGAGTGAACATTATACATACAAATCATTTTGCTTTTAAAATACCCAATACATAGAAAAATATCCCAAATTGCATATTGTCCATAACAAACATTTTCAAAAGGACAAAGAAAAAAAAAACTATTATGTTCAGAGGCCCTTTAAATAACCTCAGGATGACCCAATACAATCAATTTAAACTTATACAAAACACCCAATTCCACATAAAAAAATTCAAGAAGGTTTTTTTAACATAGCAATTAAACTCTTAGAAATATTCGTACCAAAGTATGGATCACATTTACAACCATTTTCTTTTAACCAAAAAAACATTTATGTACCAAGAAACAAATATTCAATCAATTAACCTAAAAATAAGCATGTCCTTAAAAATCACACTTTGCTGCACTGCCGCAATCAGATAAGAAAAAAACGGCAGGAACACACTTTAGAGGGGTGAGGGGAGGAGAGGATTCCACGTGGCCACCCTTCCTCCAATCCTGACCCCCTAGAAAAAAAATTTCCCTCAGCTTCCCCACTCAATTTCCTACATGGGGATCCTTTTCAAGATTTAACCCATCAGTTTCCCAATATCAGGTTTCTTCCCAAATCCACCCATTTCCAACTTTCTCTTTCCCCCTGACTACATACTTAAACAATCTCCTTAAAGAACTTTCCTTCCCAGATGCTCCTTTGGTAAAGTAGCAGAAGGCAGTGGGGGTGGGTGACTCCTTACCCCACCTCTTCACCTACTCCCAAAAGTCTTTCTTTCACCTTCCTAACACCATGCGAACCTTTAATTTCCCTTACAAATCAGTCCTTCCTAAATCACCTGCATTCCTCTTTCCTTTTCCCATCAAAAACCTGTAAGATTCACCCTATAGTGAATAACCCAAACCTCCACAAAACCCACACATGTCCAGCAGAGCTGGATTTAAAGTATAACTTATGTTAACAAATAACTCAATATATTTCAAAAGGTAACAAACTGAATCAAACTAATACAGCTGTTTTTAAAAGTTTTTTCTTCTACCACATTTCTTCTAAAAGCTATTAGCATCTTATCTCCAGAGCTTTTTATTGCCCAGGCCAGGCTAAACTTGAATTTTATTGCTCTTTACTCTAGTAGGCTTTTCCTAAAAAAATTTTAAATCACAAGCAAATTTTCCTTAATCATTGTTCTTAAAACTTAACAAAGCTCTTAAATCAGCAAACAGACTAGGGGCTGTTTCCAAGACCTCCACTCCCAGAGAGAAGTTAGTTTCACCTTGAATTCCCTTTTCCCATTTCAGAATCCAAAGGGGCTTCTGTGAACTTCCAAGGAAGCCCATTTAGTGCTTTACTCTGCCTTAACAGAGAATGCCTAGATGTTCCATTCAAACGTCTTTCCTTTAAATGTTAGCACCTGCTGTATATTAACTTTCCAAACTTTCAAATCCCTTTCAATCTATTTTTTTTCTTTTTTTCTTCCTTTCCCTTTTCTCCCTTTTTCTCACAGGCTGCTGCAGTCAGCCAAAGACAGAGAGAAAGATTTTTCAAACTTCTTGATATTTTCTAAGCCTGCAACACAGAGGCTGAATCCTTATCTCTTACAAGCTTCCTAAATTTTAACACAGACACACACAGACAAACATGGAGCTCCAATTTACTATGCACAGTTGCAACGTTGTTTTCCAACCAACAACATAACAAACCACACAGAACATAGAACATATATCACACAGACTACACAGTTACAACATTAAGCAAACATACCCAGAGGATATTTTCCAGCATCCCAGAAAATACCCGTCTCAGAATTTTTAAACCCGTCGGTATTTATTCTGAGACCACAGGTTGCTAGCAACAGAACAGACCAGAACCAGAACTAAAACCAGACAGACTTACTCTCCCGAATGGCAAATCAAATGCCAAATCGATTTCGTTGTCCACTGTAGCCGGACTGAGGCTGAAGAACCACTTCCTTTTCCTAGGAGGCTCTGGGGTAGCCAGAGTGCTGGTCTTTTCTCAAGGAACAGGCCCAGGTCCTGAGCCCCCCTCAGGCCTAGGTGGAGACCGAGAGGTCTCTAATCTCTAATCCAGTTCTCAGTTTCTATTATCTCGCTGGGGCCTCCAAATTGTAATGCTGGAGAAACTGAGGCAGGAGAGAGATTAGAGAGTTTTAATATTTTATTAATGGGAGAGTAAGATTGACTGGACAGGACTCTTGTCTCAGATTATCCAGTCAGACAGAGATAAGTATACTGGGACCAAGGAATCCATATTGGTCCCAGGGCTGGAGGACCCAAAGAATCCAGCGTCCAACATACAGCTGCCAGACGCCATTCTCCAGCAATGAATGGAAGAACCCCAACTTCTTAAATACCTTTTTTGGAGACAAAGAAGAGAAAGGGAGGGAAAGTTTTTTTATCAGGGAGGGGAAGCCATAAAACCTAAAAATTCCAGAGACAAAGAAGTAAAGATATCATGGGTTGATCTTGGAATATTCTAAAGGAATATTGTAAATCCCTAAAAGAGTCAGGAGATCTACTCTTTTATCTTGCTAATTTATAACCTGAGAGCGATAATCCTTAGTTTTACTGGGTCAGAGACAGAACAGTTAAGGAAACCGAGACAATGAAACTGAGTCAGGACAGTTAAAGAAAACTGTGGCATAACAAACCAAGACAAATTTACAAGAATAAGTCATTCCCCAATTGACAAAGGGTCAAAAGATATGAATAGGCTATTATCAGAGAAAGAAATCCAAGCTATCAATGGCCTTGGGGGGAAAATGCTCTAAATCACAAATTAGAAGAACTGTCAGTTACCATCTCACACCCATTTTATTAGGTAAGATGACAATATAGGAAAATGACATATTCTAGAGAGGCTGTGGGAAAATATGTACATTAACATTGCTGGTGGAACTGTGAACTGGAAGACAATTTGAAACTATACCCAAAAAGCAACTCTCCCAGGAACACTATTTCCAAGACTATACTCCAAAGATATCAAAGAAAGAAGAAAAGGCTGCAAGGGTATAAAAATATTTATAGCAACTTTTTGTAGGGCCAAAGAATTGGAATTGGGGAACATCTGAATAAATTATGGTACATGAATGTGATGGAATATTATTGTGCTATAAGAAATAGTGAACAGGGACGATTCTGGGAAGATAGCAGAGTAGTCAGAAAATTCCAAACTCTCCAGATTTCCTCCACAAACCAAACCAAATTGGACCTCAGAGTGAACATAGACCAGTGTAAAACAAATTAGACTTCGGGTAGAACTGTTGAGATCTAGCTTTGGGATACCTAAACGAAATTAGGGTTAAGGTCTAGTGGCAGGTTTGGGGTACAGATTCGGCGCAAGGGAGTCTAGTAGCGGGGTGAGTTCCCAATAAAAGCATTTATTGGCCCGGAGAGCTAGATTGATAAAAGAGGTTTATTATTGGATAAGCAAAGTTAAAGTATAGGCAAAGGTAGAGATAAGGAGGGCACTGGAAAGAGGGTCCAGTGGACAGAGGGTCCTCACATGGCAGCCATGTTTGGAATCTCTGCCAAGAGAGGTTCCCAGCATGGCCTTTTTATAATAGGAGACTTAGCTCGAGGGGCTTTTGGGTGTAGCCCCAAAGTTGGCTGAGATCCGGGTGGGGCTGGGAACAGGTCCCGATCTTCTATTGGAATTCAAAGGGACCGGGATTTGTGAGTTAAAGGGCAATTTACATTATTAACTAGGAGAGGACGGGAATCTAGAAAGCAAGCTTTCCCACATCAGAACTGGGGTCTTTCAGGGACAAAGTGAGAAAACTGAGGTTTAAACAGTGTGAACCAGAAACAGCAAGCAAAGAAGAAAGAACCTAATCACAGAAACTTAATACGGGAATAGGGTGAACAGGTTTCATCTTCAGAGGAGAATGGAGTAAAAAAGGTCTTACCCCAAAAAGTAATTAATGTTAAATGGCTACCTGTCCAGAAAAACTTTTTAGAAAAACTCAAAAGACTTCAAATAAATCAAATAAAAAAGAATGAAGAAAAACCAAAAATAAAAAAATAAATAACCATCCAGGAAGATTATGATAAAAAGTCAACCAATTAAGAAGAGTTCTTTGAAAATTAAAATTGGACAAGGCCAGTGAAGCTACATAAGATCAAGAAATCATGAAATCAAATATGAAGAATGAAAAAATAGAACAGAATGTGAAACATTTTATAAGAAAAACAACAGATCTAGAGAACAGATAAAGAAAAAAATATAAGAATAATTGGACTACCTGAAAGTTGTGACCAAAAAAAAGAACCTTGACACAATAATGCAAGAAATAATCAAAGAAAATTGTGGAGGCAGCTAGATGGCCCAATGGATAGAGCACTAGTCCTGAAGTTAGGAGGACCTGAGTTCAAATATGACTTCAGACATTTAATACTTCTTGTGTAACCCTGGGTGTAATCACCTCAGCAAAAATAATAATAATAATAATTAAAATTAAAAATTTAAAAATTTAAAAAATATTGTTGAAGTCTAGATTTGGGGTACCTAAATGAAATTAGGGTTAAGGTCTAGTGGCAGGTTTGGGGTACAGATTCCGCGCAAGGGGGTCTAGTAGCGGCGCAAGTTCCCAATAAAAGCATTTTTTGGCCCGGAGAGCTAGATTGATAAAAGAGGTTTATTATTGGATAAGCAAAGTTAAAGTGTAGGCGAAGGTAGAGATAAGGAGGGCACTGGACAGAGGATCCAGTAGACAGAGGGTCCTCACATGGTAGCCATGTTTGGAATCTCTGCAAAGAGGGGTTCCCAGCGTGGCCTTTTTATAATAAGAGACTTAGCTCGAGGGGCTTTCGGGTATAGCCCCAAAGTTGGCTGAGATCCGGGTGGGGCTGGGAACAGGTCAGATCTTCTATTGGAATTCAAAGGGACCAGGATTTGTGAGTTAAAGGGCAATTTACATTATTAACTAGGAGAGGGTGGGACTCTAGAAAGGAATCTTTCCCGCATCAATATTGTGATGGAACATGAAAGGAAAGTATAAATAGAAATAGAAAAAATCCACAAATCTCCACCTCAAAGAGATCCTGCATGAAAGAAAACCCACAGGAATATTATTAATATTATTGTTGAATTTTGAAACCCCCAGATCAAGGAGAAAATTCTACAAGACACAAGCAAACAAACAAAATTCAAATGTGCTGGAGTTATAATTATAATTATACAGGATTTAATGGCAGCCACAATAAAAGATTGCAGGTTCTGGAATTTTATATATGTGTTTGTGTCTGTGTGTGTGTGTGTGTGTGTGTGTGACCAATCAAAAGACCTAGCCAAAAGTATCAAATCCGGCAAAACTAATTATAATATTAAATGAAAAATAAATAAATAAATAAATGACCATTCAATAAACTTTAAGGTTTTCAGAACTTTGTCTCAAACTGAACTTAATTCAATGATTATGGCTAGGTAGTACTGGGACAAAGAAACTTCTCTTTTACCTAGTCAAAAAAATCATACATCATATACATGATTTTTTTGACTAGACTCAGATAGAAGCAGGTAACACTCTCCCAGAACGATCTATCTGTCTGTCTGTCTATCTATCTATCTATCTAAAAATATACCTGTGCGGGGCAGCTAGGTGGCACAGTGGATAGAGCACTAGCCCTGAAGTCAGGAGGAACTGAGTTCAAATCTGATCTCAGACACTTAACACATCCTAGTGACCCTGGGAAAGTCACTTAACCCCAATTGCCTCAGCCAAAAAAAAAAAAAAAAAAACCTATGCTTAATAGTAGCTTATTTGGGGAAGATGAGAGGCAAAAGGAGGGAAATGAAAGAGGAATAAAAGAAACAGTAAATTGAATAGTTTCAGAAAAACCTGCGAATTCTTTGCTGAAGGTTTTTTTTTTATTTGATATTTTTCTCTCAATTACATGTAAAGACATTTTTTTAATTGTAAGTTCCAAATATTCTACTTTTCTTCCCTCCCCTCCCCCCATCACTTGAGAAGACAAGTAATTTTATATAGGTTATAATATGTAATCATATAAAACATATTTCCATATTACTCATGTTATGAAAGAAAACACAGACAAAAAACAAGTTTAAAAGTGTGCTTCAATATGTGTTTAGACTCCATTAATTATTTCTTTGGAGATGAACAGCATTTTTTAATCATAAATCCCTCAGAACTGTCTTGGGTCATTGTTTTGCTGAGAATAACTAACTCATCTGCAAATGATCATTATACAAGATTGCTGTTACTCACCAGTACTATTCAATATAGTGCTAGAAATGTAAGTTGTAGCAATAAGAAAAAGAAATCACAGGAATTAGAATAGGTCATATGAAAACATAGTTAGCCTTCTTTGCAGATAGATGATAGTATACTCAGATAACCCTAGAGAATCAACTAAAAAGCTACATGAAATAATTAACAACTTTAGCAAAGTTGTAAGATGTAAGATAAACCTACATAAAATAACTGTAAACAATATAAAATATTTAAGAGTCTACCTGTTAAGACAAACCCAGGAACTATATGAATAAAATTACAAAACACTCTTCACACAAAGTCGGTTCTAAGCAATTAGAAAAATAATAAATTGCTCATAGATAAGCTAAGCCAATATAATAAAAATGATAATTCTGCTTAAGTTAATTTGCTTATTCAATGTCATACCAATCAAATTATCAAAAAAGTATTTGATAAGAGCTGGAGAAATAACAAAATTCATCTAGAAGAATAAAAAGTCAAGAATATCAAGGGAATTATTGGGGGAAAATAAGGTTGCCTAGCAATACTAGATCTCAAACTATATTATAAAGTAGTAATCATCAAAACTATCCAGTAATGGCTAAGAAATAGAGGGGTGGATCAGTAGAATAAATTAGGTACACAAGATACAGTAGTAAATGGCCATAATAACCCAGTGTTTGATAAACTCCAAGATCCCAACCTTTGGGATAAGAACTCACTATTTGACAAAAACTGCTAAGAAAACTGGAAAACAACAAGGAACAAACTAATTATAAACCAACATCTCACACCATATACCAAGAAAAGGTCAAAGTGGGTACAGGATTTAGACAAAAAGGGTGACATCATAAATGCATCAGAAGAAGAAGAACCTATCAAAAGATAGGTTACCTGTCTGATCAATGATGAAGGGAAGAATTCATGACCAAATAAGAATTGCAAAACATAAAATAGATAATTTTGATTATATTAAATTTAAAAGCTTTTACACAAATAAAACCAATGCAACAAAGACTAGAAGGAAAGCAGAAACTTGAGAAATTATTTTTTATAATAATAGTTTTTTTATTTTTTAAAATACATGAAAAGATAGTTTTCAACATTTACCCTTGCAAAACCTTGTGTTCCAAATTTTTCTCCCTCTCTCCCCTATTCAGCAAGCAATCTAATATAGGTTAAATATGAGCAATTGTTCTAAACCTATTTCTACATGTATCATTCTGCACAAGAAAAAGCAAGCAACAACAACAACAAAAAAGGTGAAAATACTATGTTGTGATGGGAAATAATTTTTATAGCAAGGGTCTCTGACAGAGGTCTCATTAATCAATATAGAGAGAGAACTGAGTCAGGTTTATAAAAATACAATGCATTGCCCAATTGACAAAAAGTCAAAGGACATATAAACAGTTTTCAGATGGAGAAATCAAAGCTATCTACAATGATATGAAGAAGTGCTCCAAATCACTTTAAAGGAAATTAAAATCTGAGGAACTATCTCACACTTACCAAACTGGCTAATATGACAAAAAAGAAAAATACCGTATATACTCGAGTATAAGCTGAGTTTATTCTGCCCAATTTTTGGGCAGAAAATCCCCTCCTCGGCTTATACTCGAGTCACTAGATAAAACATGTGTAAATATCCCTTTGAATGCCCCCCTGCTGTGTAGTATACAGCGCGAGTGCCCGACTGTGATACTACAGGGCCGGCCGTTTCTACGGTGATGCGGCTGTTCCTGTAGTATCACAGTCGGCAACCGGACTGTATACTAATGCTGGCAACCGCTCTACATACCTATACCAACACCTGCTCACCTGCTCTCCTCCTCTGCGGGCACCGGTGCGCTACCTAAACCTACTGATATAATAAGTTTTCCCAGATTTTTGGGTTAAAATTAGGAGCCTCGGCTTATATTTGGGTCGGCTTATACTCGAGTATATACGGTAACAAATGTTGGAGAGGACATAGGAAAATTGGGATACTAATGCACTAATGGCAGAATTGTGAACTGATCCAACCACTCTGGAGAGAAATTTGGAACTATGCCCAAAGTGCAATCAAACTGTTCATGAACTTTAATCCAGCAATACCATTATAAGATCTGTATTCCAAAGAAATCATTAATGAAGGGGGGAAGAATCTACACGTGCAAATATATTTATGGCAGTTGTGTGTGTGTGTGTGTGTGTGTGTATGGTGACAAAAAATTGGAAATTGAGGGGATGGCTCAATTGGGGAATGGCTGAACAAATTGTGGTACATGCATGTAATGGATTATGATTGTACAATAAGAAATGATGAGCAGGCAAATTTCAGAAAAACCTGAAATGACTTATACAAACTGATACAAAGTGAAATGAGAACCAGGAAAATACTACACATAGTATCAGCCACATTGTGTGATGATCAAATATTTATGATTTATCTCTTCTCAGCAGCACAATGATCCAAGAAAAATACAAAGGACTCATGAGGGAAAATGCTATCTACATCCAATAAAAAAGTGATGAAGTCTGAATACAGATCAAAGCATTTTTACTTTTTTTTTTCATTTTTTCCATAATTGTGACTAATATGGAAATGCTTCACATAATTTCATATCTGTAACATATCAAATGGCTTATCATTTCAGGAAGAGGGAAGGGAAGAAGGGAGAAAAATCTGGAAATGGAACTCAAAATTTTATTAAAATGGAATGTTAAAAACTATCTTTACATATAATTGGAAAAGTAAATTTTTTTGAATTTTAAATTTGAATTTTAAAAATGAATGCTAAAAATTGTCTTGACCTTTAATTGGGGAAAAATACTATTAAAAATAAATGTTGTTGCTATTATGTACACTTCTGGTTATGCTCACTTCACTTTGCATTAGTTCATGTAAGTCTTTCCAGGTTTTTCTGAGAGCATTCTGCTCATCATTTGTTATAGCACAATATTATTCCATCATAATCATATGCCACAACTTGTTCAGGAATTCCTCAATTGATGGGATTCTCTTCAATTTCCAGTTCTTTGTCACCACTAAAAGAGCTTCTATAAATATTTTTGTACGTATAGATCTTTCCTCTTTTGAAACCTGGGAAGTGTTATATGAATTGATGCAAAGTGAAGTAAGCAGAATCAGAAAAACAATCTACACAGAAACAGCAATACTGTAAAAAAAAATCAACTCAAAATCAAAGTTTTAGCTATTGTGATATATGCAATCTACCAATCACAATTCCAAAGGATTCATGATGAAACATATTATTTAGCTTCAGATAAACAGCTGATAAATTCAAGTTATAGATTTCTTCTCTTTCTATTTTAGACATAACTAATGAGTAATTTCCCTCCCAAGTCTATATATATTTGTATAGGGTTTTGTATTTCTTACCTTCTTAATGGATAAGGAGAGAAGATCAGTAGAAGGAGAGAATTTGGAATTGAAAATAACAAAATTGAATTAAGGAGGGAGGGTTGGAGTGTCTGATTCTATTAAGTATTGGTAGAAGATAACCTTTGACCTGAGTGAAAGGGTGATCCTTCTAGCCAGGATCATAGCAGTTTGTGCTTTATTTTTCGAAGAGGACTAATGAATGAACAAGGTGATCTATTTATTTGCTAGCAAATTGGATTCAGGTGAGATAGAGTTGCAGAAACTCATTCTTCCTTCTACAATCATGAAAAAGCAGTAAAGTCAGGATGATCAGCCTGGGATGTGGTGGATGACCTTTGCATCTTCCCTACCTCACCCTGCTCTAAAGTGATGTATGGCTCCTGTTTAGCCACCTTCCTGGCCATTGGAACATATTGTTCTCATCCAACCATTTCATAGGGACAGATATCTCCTTGACTCATCAAAAGGTTTGAGGCCTGTCACTTACTTAATAGTCTGTTAATAAATGCTTGTTGACTTGACTTGGGGGTGGTGTTATGGAAGAAATTTGTGACTCTTTTGAACATCCTCAGACACAAGCTTTTCCTACTTACAATTTAATAACTGCAACTAACATTTACACAGTGTTTTGAGATTTGCCAAGAGATTTATTTATATTATCTCATTTGGTACTCTGAAGTAGGAACTATTATTATCATCCCCATTTTACAGATAGGGAAACTGACATAAGGGACTTATCCAGAGAGACATAGTAACTCAGACAGAATTTGAAAGCAGCTCTTCCTGACTCCAAGCCAATGGTAGCTTATCATGCCTAAGTTCTATGCTATCTAGTACCACTGTATCCATGGCAGTTTTTATGGAAATTTAAATTTCATACTCACCAATAAATGTCACCACTGTCAAATTCTGAGTAACTGATTACTTGGTTTTTTTTAATGGTTATTTGATGAATGCATCAAATAAAAGGCACTATGCTTACCATACCCGATAGATCAAAAAAAAGTTTAAAAACCTTACAGCATGTACACCTATAAGTAGTAATGTGTTCATAACTTAACAAGCTGCTTATCCCAAAATAGAAGACTGGATCTACTTTCAGAAGACTGATCTGCATTATTAACTTTTTTTCTGTCATTCATTCAAAAAACACTTATTAAGAATTGACTATTATTAGGTACTGTGTCAAGCAAAGGGAATACAAAAATGGCAAAACATAGTGCCTGTTTTCAAGGAGCTAACATTCTAATGTACTTACAAACATGCAAAAATAAGTATGAAGCAAGTTTAAGTCTAAATCACAGAACAATAAATGGTGCCACAGTTTATTAATTTCCTAAGTACAAATCTAAGTGAAAATTTAATGTGCTCAATAGCTAGCAGGGTCATAAATAAATATCTAGTAATTTTCGGTTGCTATGTTGTTTAACCCTTCTTGACCTCATTTGGGGATTTCCTATTAAAGAGACTGGAGTGGTTTGCCATTTCTTTCTCCGGCTCATTTTACAGATGAGGAAACTAAGGCAGACAGGATGAAGTGACTTGCCCAGGGTCACACAACTATTAGTGCTTGAAGTGGAATTTGAACTCGGGTCTTCTAGATTCCAGGCTTGGTACTCTATTCATGCCATCACTCAAGTGCCCACTTAATAATAACTCTTAATAAGCATTTAATTAGCAAATATTTAATAAACACCTTGAGGAGATTCGGAAAGATATAATATAGGTGGGAAATGAATTTGAAGATTTCACAATTTCATTTTAACATTCACTAAACCTTCCACGAAGAAATCTGTGCTAGCCCAACGCAGAAGTGAAAATGAACATAAAACTGCTCGAGGGGAAGGACAATGACGTTTATGGCGGGAACGTCTCAAGCGCAGACCGGCTCCCCACCCCTGCATCCTGCCAAGGCGTCCGCTGATTGGCTAGCCGAAGTGCTAAAACTGCGGAATCTTCGGGGTCAGAACTGTAGCCCCACCCCACTAAGCCCCCTTCAATCGGGAATGCAGTAGAATGCTCTGTCCGCCGGATATGACGTCACATCACCTTGCGTCTCCGTATTCCGGGGTGGGGAAGAGGTGGGGAAAAGGCGCGCTGTGGGATGTGGGAGGGGCGCGTGGGACGGTCTCTGCGGCGGTGTTGTGGTGGCGGCTGCGGCGGCAGCTGCAGCGGCAGTGGCGGCTGGAGGCCCGCCGTTGAGCTAGGCTGTCGCCGCGAGCGCTGCCTCGAGAGTTGCGGAGCTGCTGCTACCGCCGGCGCTTCAGCAGAGGAAAGACAGACGTAGCCGCGGCTCGGAGCTTCGAGGCTGAGGAGAGGGTAGGAGCCGCCCTGCCCGGGCCGCAGAAGGGCCCTCCTGCTGTGTGAGTCTTCAGGCTCCGAACCCGAACCCGGGGGCGGGGGTCACCTCGCCCCGGGGACCTGGCGGGGAGCATTCTGCACCCTTTCCTATTGCTGTCTCCCAGAACTGGGTCTGTTCTGATCCGGACGCAGCTCCCTGCCCCCACCTCTAGCTCCGTAGTCCTTTCATTCATTGTCGAATTACGTCAGTTGATTTAATCTTAAAAACCAACGCAGCCGAAAAATGTTTAATGATCCCAATTTTCCTCAGCTCTTAAAAGAATTCTCCCAATCGAGGATAAGAACCACTGCTTAGGCTGGAGGAGAAAATGAGATAATATATATTAGATACACCTTTGTGAAAGTCTAAGGACCTGCTTTAAGGAACATTATTAAAAGGGAGCAGGAAATCAGAAGCTTGGCTATTTGTATCGGCTGTCCATCAGCTCTTGACTATGCTAGAAACGCGTCATTTCAAATTTAAATGCTTTTCCTTTAAATGCGTTTGCTTATGGATTGCCTTCCCCCGTGCGTGGGTGGATTTAAAGAGGTAGAGAATTTGGAATTCAATTTTTTTTTTTTTTTAAATTAAGCGTTTGTTTTCTCTTTCGTTCCCCTCTGCTGGAAAAAGGCAAACTCGAGGCTGGGAACAAATCGAACCGTTTTCTTAATATAGAATGTGCTTTCCCTGCTTTAAGGTGTTTAAATATTCTCTTTTAGGTGTTGGTGCTGAATTAACGGCATTCATTGATTAAAATGGCTTCCTCTCCTGATGCCGAGCTTTCTTTATCGGATTGCTTGTGCCAAATATGCACCGATATTCTAATAGAACCGGTAACCCTGCCCTGTGGCCACACGCTTTGTAATTCGTGTTTCCAATTGACTGTGGAAAAGGCTAATCTGTGCTGTCCTTTCTGTCGTCGGAGAGTCTCTTCCTGGGCCAGGCAACATGCCCGTGAAAATACCCTTATCAATATGGAACTATGGAATAAAATCCAAAAAAATTATCCAGAAAAATGCAAACATAGAACTACTGGACAGAGCTTGGATGATGATGATGATGATGGTGGTGAGTAAAGATTAAGTTCTTTCTTTGGAAAACAGTTCTCTTTTAAAGGCAATCCCTGTTATCTTTTTTCACCAAAACTGGTATTGGTGTAGGGTTTTTTAGTTGGATTTTTTTCCTTGAAGTTTGAATTTTTATTTCTCAAGCAGAGTCGGGTAAAGTCAGCCTTGTTGTTATTGGGTTTTGTATTCTTCACTGCCATCAGTTAATTTTTGTGGAGTGAAAAATGGTTGATGATGAAATACTTAAGGTATCCTCCCTAATCTTCCATTCAAATGTTAATAGATAAAAGTATAGCTTATACAAACAGTAGAAATTCATTGGTATATTTATCTTCACATTCCTTTTATTTACAGTTTCACCTGTATTTGTCTTCACTTATTCTTTAATCATCACTAAGCTGTTTCCAACCCTGTCACAAAAAAGCCTTTTTTTGTGTTATTTTGTCGTTTTCATACTTCTTTGATAATAACTTCTGTCTGTTGTTCAGTATTGTCTATGACCTTGTTTGGGGTTTTCTTGGCAAAGACACTGGAGTGGTTTGCTATTTCCTTTACCTGCCCATTTGACAGATGTGGAACTTTAGGGAAGCAGGGTTAAGTGACTTACCCAGGGTCTCACGTCTAATAAATGTTTGAGCCCAAATTTGACTTTAGGAAATTGAGTCTTACTGTCATTGAACCCAGCATTCTTTCAATACACCTTGCTGCCCCACATAAAACCCCAACTCTTCCAAAAATTAAAGTGGGCAGTGTTAAAGAAATATAGACTAATGAATTCCAAGTCTTAACACTTGTATTGAATTTCACATCTTTAACACTTGTATTGACCTATTCAATACTTTCTTCCTGTCTTTACTTTGCATTACAATCCAAGAAGAGCTTGGCATGTGCCAGACATGGTAGTAAAGTGCTTAGCGCTATACGTGCTTATTCCATTCCACATCCAAGATAATCCCGTGTATGAATCCTTTCTTAATGATTACAATCCACATTGCTCTTTCATTGCTTGTATTGTTTATGCCAGTATCAGTAAACTATGGCATTTAATAAGTAAATTTTTAAGTAACTACTAGGTATGAGGTACTGTGCTAAAAGACAGCGTAAAGAAAATGGAAGATCTGCTCAAGGAAATTACTTTCTACTGTGGAGTAACAATATGCAAAGAATATAAAGTTGAAAAAGGAGAGACTTGTAATTAAGGAAATTAAGAAAGGTTTATCTTATGAGTTTGAGCCAGTTTAAAAAAAAAGACTTGTTCTGAAGACTTACAATTCTAATCATTTTGCCTTTAAATTCCTTTTTTTCATATAAAGCTTTTTATTTTCAAAACTTATGCATAGTTTTCAACATTTACCCTTGCAAAACCTTGTGCCCCAAGTTTATTTCTCCCACTCCACTAGAAGGCAGGTAATCCAGTATATATTGAACATGTGCAATTCTTCTATACATATTTCCAGAATTGTCACGCTACACAAGAAAAATCAGATCAAAAAGGGAAAAAATGAGAGAAAACAAAATTCAAGCAAATAACAAAAAGTGAAAATTCCATATTGTGATCTACACAATCCCCACACCCCTCTGTCCAGGTGCAGATGCCTCTTTCCATCACAAGACCATTGAAACTAGTTTGAATGATATATTTTTCCATGATGGTTGAAGTGCTCAGCCTTTATTTGCCTATTCATTCCTTTTTGTGTATGTCAGGGACACCAAATGTAAAGCTTTTTATTTTGAAAACACATGCATAGTTTTCAACTTTGACTCCTGCATAACCTTCCTTTCCAAATTTTTTTTCTCCTTCCCTATTCCCACTTTCCTCCCCTATACTAGTCTTTAAATTCAACAAATATTAAGTACCTACTGTTTGCAGGCTTTGAGGTTTGTGATAAAGAATTGAAGGGAAAACAAACATTCCTAGATTAAAAGGTATGGTTACCATTGGAAATAATAAATTTGAATTGGTAAAATAAATATCAATGGAAAAATCCATAGTATTAAAAAAAAAAAACTTTTTTTACCCTGCACTTAATACCAAAATATAAGGAACTTAATATGTTTATATAAACAAGGGAAGTGAATTTCAAATCTTATCATTTTCCTTCTCTCCTAAGTGCTTTAGTGGCTCTCTTAGTCATGGAATGGGTGGGCAGCATTATTCCTAAGCTACTCCCCAACCCACCCCTCAAAAATCAACAATTAAAAAAGAATCCAAACCTTTGAAGCAAGTGAGCATAATCGGGGAAAAAAATTAATTCATAAATTGTTCATATCCAGAATGTCTCTCATACTGAATCTATCGCTTGTCTTTCTAGGAGTTGAGTAGTTGCCTTATTGTATATTCTCAAATTGTGTCTGATCACTGCATTTTTTTTTTTTTTTTTACAATGGTGGTATTACTGTAGAAATTGTTCTCCAGGTTTTGTTCTCTTTACTTATTTTTTTAGGATATGATATTCCATTAAATACATATATCAGGATTTATTCAGCCATTTCCTGAATGAAGGCATCTACTTTGTTTCCATTTCTTTCCTACAACAAAAATAACTACTATAAATATTTTTGCACATACGAGTTTTTTCCTTCCTTTAATTTTTTGGGGGTATAAACCTAATAGTATTATTGCTGGATCAAAGTATTGTACCCATAGTTTAGTGACTTTTTGGGGGTGTCATTCCAAATTGCTTTCTAGCATGGTTGGACCATTATAGTTACACCAGTAGTACCTTAACATTCTGATAGGCATGACTTAGAACCTCAGCATTGTTTTGATTACATTCCTTCAGTACGGAGTTGCTAATTACCATATCATTACCATAAATTAATTCCCTGTCGTCCCCCCCTTCTCTAAATGCATTCTGGGTAACCATAAGTGAAGTTCCACCAAGGTTCTAGGACCTTCTTATGTTAGCAAACTCCCATAACCTCAGAATTTATATATCTTGTGATGTAATCAACACATTTTACTCTAATAAAAATCCTTGTTTTGCTTTGCTGGGCTAATCACAATTTCAGGGAGCTTGACCCACCTGCTTAGCATGTGAATCTCATTAAAATTTTTTTGCTTGAGTTGGAGACTGTCTACACCTGAATTCTTTCAGAAGTGACACCACAAACATAGCTGAAGCTACAAAAATTGTTTTAAAATAAATTTATTTGATTTATTATCAATAAATGTTTTATATGCCTGGATAGGTAGGGTTACCTCAAAACTTCTTGGACAAAAAGGGTTCTGAAGTGAAAAAGGTTTAAGAAGCTTAATCTAATCTACTAACGCAGAGATTCTTAATTTTTTTTTTTTTAAATCATATAGACCACATTGGCAAAAATGGCAATTAAAACCTATGGATTACTTCTGAATAATATTTTGAAATGCATAAATTGAAATATATAGGATTGCGGAGGAAATTAGTAATTTTGAAATATAGTTATAAAAATATTTTTAAGAAACAAGTTTACAGACCCCAGATTAAGAAACTCTGAACCTAATACAAATTAAGAATCTTTGAGCTTTGCTACTAGGCCAATAGTTGTATTTCCCCAATTTAAAGTTTGAGCTCCTTGAGAAACAGGTATACATAATTTTTCTGGTTGTATCGCCAACCTTTATTAGCACACTACTTGTTATATAAAAACCACCTGATATATGCTTTTTCATTCTTTCATTCAAGATCTTTACTTTCCAATGTAGGGATACAATACAAAAAGGAAAGTAGTGGCTAGGGAGAGGAGATACTTTTTCCTCTAGATATCTTTATCACCATAATAGCTTTTTATGATGATTTTTTTTGCCCTAATCTTTTACCCTACTTTAAAAAAAAATAGATTTTTAAATAAATACAAAATGAGAAGAGGGTTGGAAAAATACTGTCATGTACACAGAGCATAAGAAAGGATTCAGTATAATGCATTTCCATTTCAAGAAAACCTGTATAATATTGTTTTCAAAGTTGCCAGCTTTTTTTTGCTTCTTTGTTTTTTTTCTTTTGTTCTCTGCTTTGTCCTTTTTACTTTTCTTTCCCCTGCCCTTTCAGAAGACTACAATTAAGCATGAAAAGATACATACATAGGTACATACATACATGTACACACACATATATGTCTGTACTGTGCTGATTTCATTCTGTCATCTGTTTCTCTGAAGATGGATAACCTCTTCCTTACTAGGTCCAAATCTTTCTAAATCGGCTCATCATTTCCTAAACCACAGTAATGTTTCAACCTCATTACCTCCTATTTGAGATGTTGTCCAAAAAAGTTTAATTTTAAATTTTCTATATTCCTTCTATTCTTGGCTATGTAAGTTTTGTTTATACAGTACATTTTTAATTTGAAATAATTGAAGTTAACCTTTTTACAACCCAACAATGCTCTGTCATTATATAGATTAAGCAGGGGTCCTCAAACTAGGGCCCGCCGGCCAGATATGGCAGCTGAGGACGATTGTCCCCCTCACCCAGGGCTATGAAATTCTTTATTTAAAGGCCCACAAAACAAAGTTTTTGTTTTTACGATAGTCCGGCCCTCCCACAGCCTGAGAGACAGTGAACTGGCCCCCTATTTTAAAAGTTTGAGGACCCCTGGTAAGGTCTAATACTGCTGAATCTACTTCCTTTACAATTTTTTTCTTCATTTCTTTGAAGTTTTTGATGTTTTACTCTTCCAAATGAACTTTATTAATATTTTCCTAATTCAGTAAAATAATTTTCTTTACTAATTTGTTATTTGTCCTTTGTTTTCAAGATGACCAATGACATTAGAGAGGTGATGCAATGGCATACAAGTGAATTGAATTTAAGTGAGGGAGGGCGAGGCAAGGGCACCTGCCTCATTTTCACCTGGGCCCAGTGACCAGATATATATAGATCCAGACTGGAGATGGCCCAAGGTGTGGTGGGAAACCTTTGCTTTTTAAGTTAAGATGTCTTTAATTGGTCTCAGTTTGACTAACATAAGGCCTATTCTGTGATTAAGGGTAGTTAAGAAAGTATGGAGTCAAAGAAAATAACCTTTTTTCTCTAGTATTTCTCCTTTTCTCTACCCCCCTTAAAAAAATCAATCTGGGAGGGAAGGTCCCTGAGGGTTTCTGGCCAAAATACAATTGCTATTTACATTCCTTCTGTGTTGATCTAGGTCCAAACAAAGACTTTGTGGGGCTTAGCCTGGGACCTTTTGTTGGCCATAGACAGCTGGAGTGTTTGTGGGTAATGTTGAATATATTGATTGGTTAAGTAAAATTGCCAATTTAAAATTTTTCTTGCTTTACTTATGCAAGAACAATAAATATTAATTTAGTTATTTAGATCTGTTTATTTGTATAAAAACGTATTTTGTTCTTATGTTCATATAGTTCCTTCCTGCTCTTTGTCTATTTGTCATTTTTAATAGTATTTTATTTTTCCAAATACATGCAGATAGTTTTCAGCAGTCACCTTTACAAAACCTTGTGTTCCAAATTTATCTCTCTCCCTCCTCCCCTACACAGCAAGCAATCCAATTTAGATTGTGCTTTCCTGGCTAAGTCGGCCTCGGTTGTGACCCCAGCTCTTCCAAGACCTATGGTCCTTCAGTGTAGAAGCTGTTAGGTCTTATGTAATCCTTATTGTAGCTGCATGATACTTAAATTGTTTTTTCTTGTTGCTTCCAATATTTTCTCCTTAATCTGAGAGCTTTGAAACTTGGTTTATGATATCCCTGTAAGTTTTACTTTTGGAATCTCTTTCTTAGGATGATTGGTGGACTTTTTTCTATTTCTGCTTTTCTTGTTCTACAAGTTCAGGGAAGTTTTCTTTGATAATTTCCTGTAATATTATGTCAAGACTCTTTTTTAAATCATATTTTTCAGGATCCTGTCAATATAAAGTAATTATTAAATAAAAATTAAAAGGATTGCACATAAAAAAAAATCATATTTTTCAGGTGGTCCTTCTATCCCTACATTATTTCTCCTCAGTGTTTTCCTGATGAGATGTTTTACTTTCTCTTCTATTTTTTCACTGTTTTGATTTTATTTTATGAATTCTTTATGTCTTAGAATAGCTTCCTCTTGCCCAATTCTAGTTTTCAAGGAATTATTTTCTTAAATTTTTGATTCTTGATTTCAACTTCTTTGACTTTTCTTGGATTGCTCATTTTTAATTTTTCCCCAATTCCTCTTATTTGATTTTTTAAATTCTTTTTGAGTTCTTATAAGAACTCTTTTTTTGTGCTGGAAATCTTTTGATGTTTCTCATTTAAAAAGGGTAACTTTTAGCTCTGATATATTCTTCTGAATGTGAACCTAGATCTTCTCCATCCCTACTGTGGCTATCTTTGATTGGGTTTTTTCTTTTTTGCTTACTCATTTTTATTTATTTTAGTTTGTTTACAGCAGCTATTAATGTAATTAAGTTTCAGTCCTAAGATACTGGAAATGGTGCCCCTAGTCTCAGGTCCTTAATATTCTTTTCTTTTCTTTTCTTTTTTTTTTTTTTAATGAAAGCTTTTTATTTTTCAAAATATTCATGGACAATTCTTCAACATTAGCCCTTGCAAAAAAACCTTGTGTTCCAATTTCTTCACCCCTTCTCTCATGCCCTCTCCTAGATTGCAAGTAGTCCAATACATATTAAACATGGTAGAAATATATATTAAATCCAATAGATGCATACATATTTATACAATTATCATGCTGCACAAAAAAAAAATCAAATCAGGGGAGGGAGGGAAGGAGAGAGAATAAAATGCAAACAACAAAACAACAAGAAGAGTGAAAATACTATGTTGTGATCCATATTCAGTTCCTACAGTCCTCTCTCTGGCTGTAGATGGCTCTCTTCATCACTGAACAGTTGGGACTGGTTTGAATCATTTCGTTGTTGAAAAGAGCCATATCCATCAGAATTGATCATCGCATAATCTTCTTGTTGAAGTGTATAATGATCTCCTGGTTTTGCTCATTTCACTCAGCATCAGTTCCTGTAAGTCTCTCCAGACCTTTCTGAAATCATCCTGCTGATCCTTACAGAACAATAATATTTCATAATTCATATATTACAATTTATTCAGCCATTCTACAACTGATGGGCAGCCATTCAGTTTCTAGTTTCTAGCCACTACAAAAAGGGCTGCCACAAACATTTTTGCACATGTGGATCCCTTTCCCTCCTCTAAGATCTCCTTGGAATATAAGCACAATAGAAACCTTAGTGGTATTTTCTGAGATCTATGTAAAGGCCCAAACTTGGCTTCTTTCCCCTCCTAAGCCATGGCTTGGACAGCCATACTACTCCACAAATGATTTTACACCCTGCAATCCCTTCAGTGGTTGTCCTCTCTGTCCTGGAACGGAAACCAGGGACTCTGCTTCTCTTGTAAATGCCCACAACCAACAGGGATTCCTTTGCTACTGCATTCACTAGGTGTGTATGTACTCAGGTTGCATCTTGTGCTATGCTTGGCATCCCTTAACAGTGAAAGGTCCTTCTATTTTCTACTCACTCATTTCACAGCCTCTCCCTGTCCCTACTGTCTGCAAAGTGAAAGTTTCTAAGGCTAAAACTACTTGCTGTCCCCCTGGCTTGTTTGTTGATTATGCAAAGTTTCTTTTGCATGTACTTGCACTTTACTCTGGCCCAACCTTCTGCTCCTGGAGATTGTCTTTACTGGAATCTTCTCTCATTGTCCCAACAGGACAATTCCTTCACATCATGTTTGTTGCTGCTATTCTGAGGTGATAGTCAACTTATTTTTTGTGAGGGGTATTTGGAGAGCAGAAAGTTAACTGACTTATTCCTTCATCTTTCCAGGATTCTCTCCTTTCACCCTATTTTCTAATTTCTGACTTGATGACAGGACCGGGCTCTAGACATTTCTAGATGGAACCTCTAGCCTGTGCTTTTGTTATTTTGGGTCATGTTGTTGAGTATTGTCTTATATTACTCCAAGATCTCAAGGACAATGCAGGCTGGAGATGTATAAACTTTCTTTGTTTCCCAAATTTTCTGATCAGGGCAAAGTTTCGTGGCTGTACCCCTGGTCTGTTTGACCTCTCCAAGTTCCTGGTCTGTGTTTGGGCCATTGGTTGGAGTTGGAATCAACAGATGTCAGCCAGGTGGAAAGCTTTGCAAGTTCAAATAGATCGTAAGTTCTCCTTCAGACTTGGATTCCTGCTTTGGTTGTTATTCTTCTCGCTTCAGATTAGCCTAGGGGCCAAAACTGATATTCTTAGTCCCAGATTCACAGTTTTAAACCTGCTGCTTGCTTAGGACACAGTTTATAGCCTAGACAAAGGTCCTCTTCTCAGTCCATCCTGGATCCCAGACCTAGATGATGAGCAGTAGAGCTGTCCGTTGATACTTTTTGCTGTTCCCTACACAAAGTCAGAATTTGTGAGTATGGATCCTCTATCCCTGATGCACAGCCATGAACAGACCTTGGTTTAGTTTCCACATGTGTGGCTGCATCTATCTACTATTATCTTCAATGTCAACACATCCCTCTGCTTCTTTGTTGAGTTGAGTTGGAAAAATGACTTGTGATTTTTTTTTTTTCTCTCAGATTCCTAGTTAGGACTCAACTTGGTGCCTTTTCTAGATTTTTGTGTGTAGAATTCTGCTGTACTTCTTTTAAGTTACTCTGCCCTCTTATGTGGTCTTTAATAGAATTGGTAGTTGAAATTGGAAGCTGGAGAGTTCTACAAAAGAGGGCCTTTTCAGGAAAGAGAGACTCTGGGCTGCCCCATATAGGAGGCAATACATGGATAGTGACACTTGGCCTCGAGCTCTTTCTACGTCCTTTTTTGTCTTAAAAAAGCACCTGTTTTCTGTTCCTTTCCCCTCACTTTCTGATAATTAGATGACCATTTTTGCCAAAAGCTACTTCTTTACATGTCCCTTTGAATCCATATCCCCACTCTAACACTTCAATTTCTCTCTCTTTCTCTTCCTCTCCCTCCTTCTCCCATGTCTCTACCTCTCTATCTTATAGTCAAACCACTATCTTCAGGCCGTCAGTCTTTTTTTTTGACCCACTTGAACTACCACTTTCAATTTCTTGGGGTTTTCTTCACAATGTTATCCTCTTATTCTCCCATGTGTCCAGCTCTTACTCCTTCATTTCTTTTGCTCTCTCTGCAAACATCAGTCACTCCCAGTAGTGTGTAATGTCCTATTTGGACCTCATCAGTTCCTGTGAGTTTTATTGTCATCTCTATGTACTCCCATTCCAGTATTTGCAATTTTGTTTCTCCCCTGAGTAGCAGTCCTACAATAGTAGTTAGCCTGTTGGACATTTCAAACTGAATGTCTTATAGAGCACTCAAATTCAACATCTCTAAAGCAAAACTCATTATCTTCTTTCTTCTAAACTTCCTTTCTCCTTTTTATTTTCAAATAAATGCAAAATAGTTTTCAATATTCACCCTTGTAAAAACCTTGTGGTCCAAATTTTTCTCCCTTTCTTCCCCCTACTTCCTCCCCTAAAAATCAGGTAATTTAATGTATTAAATATGTGCCATTCTTCTATACATATTTCCACAATTGTCATGCTGCACAAGAAAAATCAGATCAAAAAGGAAAAAAATGAAAAATAAAACAAAAAGCAAGCAAATAGCAACAACAACAAAGGTGAAAATGCTATGTTGTGAGCCACATTAGTCCTCTATGTAGATTCAGATGGCTCTCTCCATCATAAGTCTATTAGAATTGACCTGAATCATCTCATTATTGAAAAGAGCCATTTTCATCAGAATTGATCATCACATAATCTTCTTGTTGCTGTGTACAATGGTCTCCTGGTTCTACTCACTTCCCTTAGCATCAATTCATGTAAGTCTCTCCCGGCCTTTCTGAAATTCTTACTGATCATTTCTTATGGAACAGTAATATCCCACACTATTCATACACCATAACTTATTCAGCCTTTCTTTCCCCAACTGATGGGCATCTACTCAAACTTTTTCTATTAAAAGGGTGCTACTGTTTTTTCAATAATTTAGCTTTGTAGCCTTGATCTTATGTTTGCCTATTCATTTTCCTTTATCCCACATTGCCAAACCTTGCGTTGTTTTCTTCCTTTTAAAGCATATCTCTTTTATATTCACATATCTACCATTGTAGTTCAGGTTCTTATCCTGTTACATAGATTATTATAGGGTCATTTGGTTGGACTTGATGTTTCAGTTCTACCTACTTTAATCCATTTTCTACACAACTATGAAGGTAATTTTCCTGCAGTACAAATCTGAACATGTTACCCCTCAACTGATTCAATTCCAGAAGCTTCCTATTGCTTCTGGGATCAAATACAAACTTGGTCGAGCTTTTAAAGCTCTTTTCAACTTGGCTTCAGCTTATTTTCCCAGATTTACTCGCCTGTAATCTACAATTGGGTCAAGCTGTCCTTTTCTCTTCTTCACACATATGCTGTCTCTTCTTTCTATATCTTTGCAGTAGTCACCCTCCATGTCTACTATGTGTTTTCTTCCTGTCTCATGGCTGAACTCTTCTATTTGATATTTCCCTTAACTGTTGGTGACCTTCCTTCCTCTTAATTATTTTATATTGAACTACTTTTTATTTTTTTTTGTGACTTCCTTTATAGCTTGTAAGCTTTTTAAGAGCAGGACTTATTTCATTTTTTGTGTTTATATCCTCTGTATCTGACGTATGTGGCATGTAGTAAAATTTTAAGTAAATAATAAATACTTGTTGATTGATTCAGCAAAAAAATGGTAGAAGGAAGAATCAGAAGAGCAGTATTATGAAAATTCAGAGAAGAAAGAATAATTAGGCCAACTGTATTGAATTCTGCAAAGAACTCAAGCATACAAAGGCCATGCTATTGATTTAACAGATTGGTACCTTTGGAGAGTTCAATTTTAGTTAATTATTCTAAAACTATAAAAAACAAAAACTATTAAGTTGTTGTGAGGTGGATGAGTTTGGAAATTGTCAATGTAATAAAATGTACTTCAAGGGCTGGGAACAAATGTCCAAGTAGCTCAGTTTCTGCTCTGAAAAATTTCTTGCCGCTATGGAGAATTATTAATCCATTTGAGGACAAGAAAAAAGATAGATGGCCAGGTGAAATATATCCAAATTTTATGGAATTCTAAGCTTGTTCAGTTTTTAAAAAGAGCAGAAATAGTTGAGAAAGATGCTTTAGAGGAAAAAATCTAAGCAAGTCTCTTTTAATTTTCTTTCTCACTTGAGTGATGGTACTATTGATGGTACTAGTATTTTTACTAGTTTACAACTTAATCTTTATATTTAACTCTTGCAAAAGATTTGTTAACATTTCCTTTTAGGCAGATCTGAAAACATTTAACTTAATGTAAAAATCATTATTTTTAAGTGTGAAATCAGTTGTTTCATTTTCTTTTTTGTTCTTTTCATCTTCATAGACTAATAAGTCAAAATATGTGTACTCTATAGTAAATATATATATTTTTTTTATCTGAAACAGTTGATGTATATAAGCCACTTCATCTGCTAAGCCAGCCTGGGGAATTGAGGCGTGAATATGAAGAAGAGATTAGCAGAGTAAGTGCAAATATTAATTCATTTACTTTCTAAATAACGTCTGTATTATAGTGTGTGTGTGTGTATGCGCGAGCATGCGTGTGCGTTCGTTTTGTAGGGCAGTTGCATGGCATATTAGATAGAGGGCCAGACCTGACATCAAGAAGACTAATCTTGAATTCGAATCTGACTTCAGAAACTTAGTAGCTTTGACAAAGAACCTGGACAACTCACATAATCCTGTTGCCTCATCAATAAAACTTGCTAGAGAATGTGCTGTAAAATTTCAGTGTCTTTGCCAAGAAAACCCCAAATGGGCTCATGAAGAGTTCGACATGATTGAGTGACAGCAATATACTCTGTGCTGACATAAATATTGGCTGTTGAAATAAAGCCATTTCTTTCTTATAAAAATGTATTCAAGAAAACTGCTTTTGATGTGTCCAAAATAATACAGAATTCAGTATATTTTTCTATGCTGAGGCAAGATCCTTGGCCTTATTTGGGGGAGAGGGAGCTTTCAATAGTTAATTTATTTTTTATATGTAAATCCAATATAGGTGTACATGTTTATACAATTATCTTGCTGCACAAGAAAAATCAGATAAAAGGTGTGGGGGGGGGGGATGAGAAAGAAAATAAAATTCAAGCAAACAACAACAAAAGAAGTAAAAATGCAATGTGTGATCCACACTCAGTTCCCACAGTCCTCTCTGATTGTAGATGACTTTTGGAATTGGCCTGAATCTTGTCCTTGACCTTTTTTTAAGGAAGAGTTATTTTTCAGTTTGACATTATTTTAAGAGAACCATGGAATAGGGTGAGGGAGGAAGGTCTAGCTTGCCAGATGTATTTAAGCAGGAGATAAATCAAAATGTGATTCTTCTTTAAAGAATTATATTTGTTTTTTCTCCAGCTCATTTTATAGATAAGGAAACTGATGTAAATTGATTTGAGTGTTTTGCCCAGGGTCACTCAGCTAAGAAATATCTGGGACTAGATTTGAACTTAGGAAGATATCTTCCTAACTTAATGGGGGTCTTAAGACAATTGAAGATATCTGTTAAAAAAATTTTAAGTTGTTTTCCATGTTATATTGTTTAAAGTTGTTATTTACTCACTAATTTGATTTTTTGATTTTGGTTTGTATTCAGAAATTCTAGACCCCTTTGAGAGGTATTTTTTTGCATTTGAGTATTTAGGATTTTTAAATTGTTAGGTTTTTAAAGGATATCTATAAATGGTATCTTTCCATATCTTGTCTTCAACATCAGTCCCTCTAACTTGTATAAAATTCATGTATTCTTTTAATAATTGGGGGCTTTTTCTTCTATTTAATAATTTTTTTCTGTTCCATGTTTATATCTTTTTTTTTTTTTTTTAATTTTTATTTATTTATTTATTTGTTTGTTTGTTTATTTATTTATTGCTGAGGCAATTGGGGTTAAGTGAGTGGTCCAGGATCACACAGCCGGGGAGTGTTAAGTGTGTGAGATCAGATTTGAACTCCTGTCCTCCTGATTTCAGGGCTGGTGCTCTATCCACTGTGCCACCTAGCTGCCCCAGTTGGTTATTCTTTAGAGAAATTCTCCATTATGGAATTGCATTTTTTCTCTCTTTAAAAATTTTGTGTTGAAAGGTTCCATTTCTGACCGAATTTATTCATTTTTGGATTTTATCTCTCTTTAATTTTCCTTTTTAAAGACAGATAATGGCACAATGGATAAAGTACTGGGCCTGGATTCAGAGAGATCTGGTTACAAATCCAGCTGCTCAATAACTATATGACCTTAAGCAAATAATTTAAACTTTAAATTCCTCAACTGGAAAATGAGGTTAATAATAGTACCATCTTACTAGAGTTATTTTTCTGCTTGTTATATATTTTAGTTTCTCATTTATTTTTAGCATTCTTATTCTTAATTTTAATTTCCCAATTCTTTCCCCCACCCATTCATAAGGGAAACAATGTACCAATTATATATTTGAAATCATGCAAGATATTTCCATATTAATCATATTGTAAACTTCCCCCCCCAAAAAAAACAAAAACAAAAACAAAAACGAAAATCAACAACCCCCTAATAGTAAAAGAGAGATGTTTACGTCTGCACTCAATTCAACAGTTCTCTCTCTGGAGTAGATAGTATTTTTAATCATGAGTCCTACAAAATATCCCTGAGTTGTTAGGGGAGTCAGATTACACATTGGTTAAAAAGTATGTAGCACATGCTTGACGAATAGTAAAATCTATATAAATGCTTATTTCTTTCCCCCTCTTTTAATAACCATTTGTTATTTCTTTTATTTATTATTATATATTATATAATCAATATTGTGAGAAATTTATAGGATTTTGTGTTTTCTCAAAGACTAATTCACTTTAATATTATAATTGTGTAAAAAAGCTTTGTGTTCTATATGAGATTTTACTCATTCTCTTCTGTATTGATTTTATCCAGCTTTTATCGAGGCTCTTTCTTTCTTTCTTTCTTTTTTTTTTTTAAATAACTTTGTGATGTTTTAGCCTTTTTGTGTTTTTCTCTATCACTTTCTTCTCCTCTTTGCTGGTGAGTAGCCTTCTAAGATTGGATTGTAAGATTCCCTCTTCATCATATCCTTATCATTCCCTCCATCATTTTGTACTTGCCTAGGCTTTTACTACTGTTCTGACTTTGTAGGCAAGGACTCACACCGACCTCTCCCTAGAAGTCCCAGAGAAAAAGAGTTTTATAAGAATGAACAGAACTTTCTCTCCTTTTAAATTGATGCTTTCCTTTCTATCTCCCTGTCTGTACCTAATCATATTTGATCATACTCCCAATTCTAGAAAGTTTTCTGAGTTCCTAGAAAGGATCAAGCACTTCTTCCCCACCTTGCCCGTGGCACGCCCCCCCATCCTCCCCTTATTAAAGCTTTTTATTTTTCAAAACATATGCCTGGACAATTTTTTGACGTTAACACTTGCAAAAGATTTAAAATGCTATGTTGTGCACCACACTCAATTCCTACACCTTCTCTGGGTGCTGATGGCTCTCTTCAGCACTAAACAATTGGAACTGGTCTGTTGAAGAGAGATACGTCCATCAGAATTGATCACTGTATAGTCTTCTTGTTGCCATGTACAATGATCTCCTGGTTCTGTTCACTTCATTTAGCATCAGTTCATATAAGTCTCTCCAAGCCTCTCTGTAATCATCCTGCTGATCGTTTCTTACAGAACAATAATATTCCATCACTTTCATATATACCATAACTTATTCAGCAATTCCCCAACTGATGTGGTTCCACTCAGTTTCCAATTTCTACAAAAATACAAAAAGGGCTGCCACAAACATTTTTGCAAATGTGGATCCCTTTCCCTCCTTTATGATCTCTTTATGATACAAGTCCAGTAGAAACATTGCTGGATCAAAGGATATGCACAGTTTGATAACTTTTTCTGCATTGTTCCAAATAAGGACTTCTTTTCAATTGCTTTCCCTAGTACTGCATCAAAGTGCTGACTCAACAGAATCCACATGACACAGCTCCCATTGGCCTCCTAAATGTACATGGATTCTGGGCAGTACAGTTAGTATAATTCTTTTTTAGGCAAGGGCAAAACCTACCCAGTTAGTAGACATGGACATCATTGTCATCCTCAATACAAAAATCTTAATTTTACAAATGCCATTATTGATTCATTAGCATTTTTCAGTGGGATAAAGGAATAACATTTGGGAGTTTCAATATTCTAAGAAGCAAAATCCTATCCTTTTACACATAATAATAGATGTTGAATTATAGAAACAGGACATTATGGGAAATATAATAAACATTTTTTTAAAAAAATTTTAATCTATGAAATAAAACAAGCATTTCCATGACAAAATACATTTTTTTTAAAAATTAAAAATTCCTTTTAAATATATAACTTTTTTTTTCTCCCCAACCTCAGAGATGGCTACTGTTGGACACAAATTGGGGGAGGGGTGGTATATTGTATGTATGTAAAATTGTCTGCATGCTTTTATTTAGCAGTTATTTTTCCAGCTGAAGATCACATTTTTCTTCATCTGTCCTTTATAGTTAATATATGGTATTTATAATAGCCAAATTATTTATTCATGTACTCATTCTTAAAACATTATTGCTGTTATTATGAACAGTGTTATCTTGATTCTGCTCATTTCATTCTTCATTATTTCATGGAAGTCTTTCCATATTTTTCTAATAATTTTCATCATTGAGATCATCATTTCTTATAGCATGGTAGTATTCCATCATAATCACATACCACACCACAGCTTGTTCACTCATTCTCTAATTTATGGCTCCATTTCTTTGCCATCACAGAGAGCTGCTATAAACATTTTACAATATTTAGGATATTTTACTTTTTCCCCTGATCATCTTTGGAAATAGACCTAGTGGTGGTATTTTTGGGTCAAAGAGTATAAGCAGTCCTTGTCTATATATCACTTTAAAATTATTTTGATTTCTTCACTGGAAAAATGCCTGTTCCTATCCTTTGATCATTTATCAATTGAAGCATGACTCATGCCCTTATATATTACACAAAGTTTTTTTTATGTATTTTAGATATGAGATTTTTATCTGAAAAACTGTCTATATATTCTTCTCTCCCTCCTGTTTTTCTGCTTTCCTTTTGATCTGGGCTATGTTTGTTTATTTGTATGAAACTTTTAATTTAATGTAATCAAAATCACTTTACATCTAACTTTCTCTCTATGTATTGTTTATTCATGAATTATTCATCTAGCCTAAGTCTGATAAGTAATATGGCTCATTCTTCAAATTTTCTTTTCAGTCTAATTTATATCTAGGTCATATATCTATTATGACCTCTTGTAAATGGTAGAAGATACTGGTCTGTGCCCAGTTTCTGCTGTGCTGCTTTCTACTTTGCCCAACAATTTTTCTATTTTTATTTTTTTACCAAAAAGTGAATTATTGCAAAATATTAAGTTTTTGCACTTGACAAATAGGTTACATATATCTGCTACTCTAAATTGTATATCCACTCTGTTCCATTGATCTACCTTTCTGTCTATTAACTAGTACCAGATAGTATTGATAATTGTCTTATAATTTAAGATCTGGTGTTGCTAAAATCCTTCCTTTATAATTTTTCCATTGGTTTCTTTGATATTCTTTGCTTTTTATTCTTCCAATTGAATTTTGTTATTTTTTCAAATTAAGTAAAATGATTTTTTGATAATTTAAAGTTAATTTGTAATACACTTAACATATATATTAATATATGTGTATGTGTAAACACTTAATACTTTTTAAAAAATTATTATAGCTTTATTTACAAGACACATGCATGAGTAATTTTTCAGCATTGCCCCTTGCAAATCTTCTGTTCCAACTTTTCCTCTCCTCTCCCCAGAGTAGACCAATACATGTTAAATATGTTCAAGTATATATTAAATGCAATATATATATGTATATTCATATTTATACAGTTATCTTGCTGCACAAAAAAAAAAAAATGGATTTAGAAATAAGGTAAAAATAACCTGAAAAGGAAAACAAAAATGCAAGCAGACAATAACAGGAGTGGAAATTCTATGTTGTGGTGCACACTCATTTCCCATAGTTCTTTCGCTGGGTGTAGCTGGTTCTCTTCATTACTGAATAATTGGAACGGATTTGCTTCATCTCGTGCATCAGAATTGATCATCATATAGTATTGTTGAGGTATATAATGATCTCCTGGTTCTGCTCATTTCACTCAGCATCAGTTCATGTAAGTCTCTCCAGACCTTTCTGAAATCATCCTGCTGGTCATTTCTTACAGAATAATAATATTCCACAACCTTCATATACTATAACTTATTCAGCCATTCTCCAATTGATGGGCATCCATTCAGTTAACAGTAATTTTTTGAGCACAGTTCCAAATTGCTCCCCAGAATGGTAGGGTGCATTCACAATTCCACCAACAATGTATCAATGTCCCGTTTTCTCACATCCCCCTCCAACATTCCTCATTATCTTTTCTTGTCATCCTAGCCAATCTGAAATGTGTGTAGTGGTATCTAACAGTTGTCTTAATTTGCATTTCTCTGATCAATAATGATTTGGCTAGAAATAGTTTCAATTTCTTCGTCTGAAAATTGTCTGTTCATGTCCTTTGACCATTTATCAATTGGAGAATAGCTTGGTTTCTTATAGAGTCAATTCTCAATATGTTTTGGAAATGAGGCCTTTATCAGAACCTTTAACTGTAAAAATGTTTTCCCAGTTTATTGCTTCCCTTCTAATGTTGTTTGCATTAGTTTTGTTTGTACAAAAGCTTTTTAATTTGATATAATCAAAATTTTCTATTTTGTGATCATTAATGATCTCTAGTTCTTCTTTGGTCACAAATTCCTTCCTCCACAGGTCTGAGAGGTAAACTATCTTATATTCTTCTAATTTATTTATAATCGCGTTCTTAATGCTTAAATCATGAACCTATTTTGACCTTATCTTGGTGTATATTGTTAAGTGTGGGTCCATGACTAGTTTCTGCCATACTAATTTCCAGTTTTCCCAGCAGTTTTTGTTCAAACAGTGAATTCTTATCCCAAAAGCTGGGGTCTTTGGGTTTGTCAAATGCTAGATTGCTATAATAATTGACTATTTTGTCCTGTGAACCTAAACCTATTCCACTGATCAACTAGTGTATTTCTTAGCCAGTACCAAATGGTTTTGATGACCGCTGCTTTATAATATAGTTTTACATCAGCTAGGCCACCTTCATTTGATTTTTTTTTTAAATTAGTTCCCTTGAAAGTCTTGACCTTTTTGTTCTTCCATATGAATTTTGTTATTTTTTCTAGGTCATTAAAATAGTTTCTTGGGAGTCTGATTGGTATCATATTCAATAAATAAATTACTTTAGGTAGTATTTATATGGATTTATTTTGTATCCTGCAACTTTGCTAAAGTTGTGGGTTATTTCGAATAGCTTTTTAGTAGAATCTCTGGGGTTCTTGTAAGTATACCATCATATCATCATGCAGTATCATTCTTGAAAGAAACTAGGAATGCTTAGGGGTGGAGATGAGAAGTCAGTGTTTTCCAGGCAAGAAGGAAAGCCTGTGCAAAAGAGATGGAAAGTTGTAGCTGAATAAATAGCAAGGTAGTCGTTTTGATTGTGTAGTAGATCACTCTGGCACCAAATGAAAGATGGATTTGAATGAGAGAGGCAGAAATTATTGTGATATTTCAAGTGAAAGATAAGGAGTAATTGAAATTTGAGCAAAGACAAAAAGACATTGTGGATGTAAGACTGACAAGATTTGATAACTAATTGAACACGTAGGATAAAAGAAAGCAAGGTATTGAAGGTAAATCCAAGAAATCATCTGGGTGACTTGTAGAATAGTAATGTCCTTAACAAAAACATAAAGTTTGCAAAAGAAGTGACTTTTTGGAGAAAAAAAATGATTTTGAGTTGGTCAGTGGAACACTTAATTAGGCTTATCCAATAGGCATTTGATGAGGGAAATCAGAATTGAGTGGGACTGGTTAGAAAGACAACATCTGAAGAGATGAAAATTAAATTCAGGGGGACTATGGAGGCTGCCAAAACTTTTAGGTGTCTATATTAAATCCTTTGGTAAATTTGATAAGAAAAAGGAAAGAGGAAAATCAAATTGTTAGTCTTAAAAATGAAAAGGGAGAACTCTCAACTAATGAAGAGGAAATTAGAGCAATAATTAGGAGTTTCTTTGCCCAACTTTATGCCAATAAATTTGATAACCTAATTGAAATGGATGTCTATCTTCAAAAATATAGGCTGCCCAGATTAACAGAGGAGGAACAAGCTATTAATCAATTCCCTAAAGGGGGAAAAAAAAAAAAAAACAGGACCAGATGGATTTATATGTGAATTCTACCAAATATTTAAAGAATAATTAACTCCAATGTTATATAAACTATTTGAAAAAATAGGGAATGAAGGACTCCTATCAAATATCTTTTATGACACAAACCGTGGTACTGATACCTAAAACCAGGTAGACTGAAAACAGAGAAAGAAAATTATAGACCAATCTCCATAATGAATATTGATACAAAAATCTTAAATAAAATATTAGCAAAAACATTACAGAAAATCATTCTCAGGATAATACACCATGACCAACTAGGATTTATACCAGGAATGCAGGCTGGTTCAATATTAGGAACACCATTAGTATAATTGACTATATCAATAACCAAATTAACAAAAATCATACAATTATCTCAATAGATGCAGAAAAAACATTTGATAAAACCATCAGTAAGCATCATATGCAATGGGGAAAAACTGGAACTTTTCCCAGTAAGATCAGGAGTGAAACAAGGTTGCCCACTATCACCATTATTATTCAATATTGTATTAGAAATGCTAGCCTCGGCAATAAGAGCCGAAAAAGAGATTAAAGGAATTAGAGTAGGTAATGGGGAAACCAAATTATCAATCTTTGCAGATGATATCATGGTATACTTTGAGAACCCCAAAGATTCTACTAAAAAACTATTAGAAATAATTTATAACTTTAGCAAAATTGCAGGATACAAAATAAATCCACATAGATCCTCAGCATTTGTATACATCACCAACAAAATCCAACAGCAAGAGATACAAAGAGAATTTCCATTCAAAATAACAGTTGACAGCATAAAATATTTGGGAATCTATCTGCCAAAGGAAAGTCAGGAATTATATGAGCAACACTACAAAACACTTTTCATACTAATAAAGACAGATCTAGCCAATTGGAAAAATATTAAGTGCTCTTGGATAAGTCTAGTGAATATAATAAAGGTGACAATACTACCTAAATTAATCTATTTAGTGCTACACCAATCAGACTCCCAAGAAACTATTTTAATGACCTAGAAAAAATAACAGACTTCATATGGAAAAACAAAAGATCATGACTTTTTTTTAAATTAATATTTTATTTTATTTTATTTAAAAATAACTTTATATTGACAGAATCCATGCCAGGGTAATTTTTTTACAACATTATCCCTTGCACTCGTTTCTGTTCCGATTTTCCCCCTTCCTCCCTCCACTCCCTCCCCTAGATGGCAAGCAGTCCTATATATGTTAGATATGTTGCAGTATTTCCTAGATACAATATATGTTTGCAGAACTGAACAGTTCTCTTGTTGCACAGGGAGAATTGGATTCAGAAGGTAAAAATAACCTGGGAAGAAAAACAAAAATGCAGATAGTTCACATTCGTTTCCCAGTGTTCTTTCTTTGGGTGTAGCTGCTTCTGTCCATCATTTATCAATTGAAGTTCAGTTAGGTCTCTTTGTCAAAGAAATCCACTTCCATCAGAATACATCCTCATACAATATCGTTGTCAAAGTGTATAATGAAGATCAAGACTTTCAAGGGAACTAATGAAAAAAAAAAATCAAATGAAAGTGGCCTACCTTACCTGATCTAAAAATTGGAAATTAGTATGGCAGAAAGTAAGCATTGACCCACACTTAACACCGTACACCAAGATAAGATCAAAATGAGTCCATGATTTAGGCATAAAGAACAAAATTATACACAAATTAGAGGAACCTAGGATACCTCTCAGACTTGTGGAGGAGGAAGGAATTTGTGGCCAAAGAAGAACTGGAGATCATTATTGATCACAAAATAGAAAATTTTGATTATATCAAATTAAAAAGCTTTTGTACAAACAAAACTAATGCAAACAACATTAGAAGGGAAGCAGTAAACTAGGAAAACATTTTTACAGTTAAAAGTTCTGATAAAGGCCTCATTTCCAAAAATATAGAGAATTGACTCTAAATAATGACAAATGTTGGGGAGGGGATGTGGAAAAACTGGAACACTGATATATTGTTGGTGGATTTGTGAATGGATCCAACCATTCTGGAGAGCAGTTTAGAACTAGGCTCATAAAGTTATCAAACTGTGCTTATTAATCCAGCAGTGTAACTACTGGGCTCATATCCCAAAGAGATCTTAAAGAAGGGAGAGGGACCTGTGTGTGCAAAAGTTTGTAGCAACCCTTTTTGTAGTGGCTAGAAACTGGAAATTGAATGTATGCCCATCAATTGGAGAATGGTTGGGTAAATTGTGGTATGTGAATGTTATGGAATATTATTGTTCTGTAAAAACAGGATGAATACAGAAAGGCTTAGAGAAACATGAACTAATGCTAAGGGAAATGAGAAGAACCAGGAGATCATTATACACTTCAACAACAATACTGTTTGAGGATGTATTCTGATGATTGATAGAGCTTCTTCAACAAAGAGAAGCTCAAATTCAGTTCCAATTGATCAATGATGCACAGAATTAGCTACACCCAGAGAAGGAACACTGGGAAATGAATGTGGACTGCTTGCATTTTTGTTTTTCTTCCCAGGTTATTTTAACTTATGAATCCAATTTTTCTTGTGCAACAAGAGAATGGTATGGATCTGCACACATATATTGTATCTAAGATATACTACATGTTTAACATGTATGGGACTGCCTACTATCTAGAGTAGGGAGGGAAGGGAAAAGTTGGAACAGAAGTAAGTGCAAGGGACAATGTTGTAAAAAAAATTATCCATGCATATGTTCTGTCAATAAAAAGCTATTTTTAAAAATTAATTAATTTTTTTAAAAAAGAATGATTCTACATGAAATTTTTCCTAATCTGATTACCTATATTACTTGTGCCTCTGTCTCTTCCTCCTCATGCCCTCTATCCACCCAAAAAAACACTTTTTATTTTTACATATTCTGTCTACATGTTTCTCCCTATAAAATATATCCTAGTGAAGACAGGGATTGTTTTATTTCTTCATTTTCACAGGGCCAATTGAGTACCTGATAGATCAGAAAGTAAGAAATTAGTAAAGAACTTGATAATTCATTCATATATTACCTACAATAGTTACTTAGTGCACTGAAGGGTATTGAAATGGTCTATAACATCAAAAATCTCACACTATAAATGCTACGTAGATGAAAGACAATTGTAGTTGTTATACTTCAAATCTTATGCTTTCCATGTCTTCTTTTAAGTCTGTTTCTTATGAGGCTCTAACCCTACAAAAATATCGGATTGTTGCCCTGTTTCCTTTTTTTTTTTTTTTGGGGTCTCTTTTCCAAAAAAAAAACTTTTAATATACTAATAGCTTTTTCTTTTTCAAAATACATGCTTCAGAAATACTTTTCAACATTCACCCTTTCAAAATCTTGTGTTCTCAATTTTTCTTCCTCTCTCGCTACTTCCCCTAGACAGCAAATAATCCAGTAAAAATAGGTTAAATGTGTGTAATTCTTTTAAACATATTTCCACATTCATCATGTTGCACAAGAAAAATCAGATCAAAAGAGGGGGAAATGAGAAAGGAAAAAAAAAACAAGCAAAGAAACAACAACAAAGATGAAAATATTATATCGTGATCTACATTCAGTCCCCATGGCGGACAGCTCTCTCCATCACATTGCCTTCAGTCACCTCATTTTTAAAAAGAGCTAAGTCCATCATAGTTGATCATCACATAATCTTCTTGTTGCTGTATAGTATTCTCTTGGGTGAACTTTTTAAAAAAAAAAAAATTTTTTTTTTTTTGGTAACATTTCATTATAGTTTATTTTCTTTGTAATTCTATGTATTATATAACATTTCATTATAGTTTATTTTCTTTGTAATTCTATGTAATATATATATATATATATTTTTTAAACCAAACTTCCAGATGAAATATGTACCATATAAAAAATTTAAAAATTCAACAATTATTTGAGCACCCACCTCTATATTCAAAGCTGTTAGTCTTAGATGTTAAAATATTAATGATGAGGGGAAATGTGATTTAATAAGATATTTAAATTTTTTTTAGCTAGTTCTTTTCTCTTTTTCCTTTCTCATTTTCGCCTCTACTCCCTGGATTATTTATTCATTTTCACTTCTGTGTGCATATTCCAAAGAAATGTAATTTTGGAGCATCTGGTCTTTTATATTTGTTATTTTTTGTTGTTGTGATGAATGAGTCCAATATCTGTAGTTGTCTATTGCTGTATTATATCGTTTTTATTTTTTTAATAAACAATTTTAAGGTGGAAGCTGAACGAAGGGCCTATGAGGAAGAAGAAAGCAAAGCAAGTGAAGAATACATTCAGAAATTATTAGCAGAGGAGGAAGAAGAGCAAAGGCGAGCAAAAGAGAGACAACGAGAATTAGAAGAACAGATGAAAAGAGATGAAGAACTGGCCAGAGAAATCAGCATCAATCTTGTAAGTCCAAGTTGGAGATTAAAAAGATTTTTTTTCCCTTTAGTTTCAGTAGTCAAGAAACTTAGATAAATGAAGAAATGAGAAAGTTCTTGGATTCTGTTCTAATTTCACCCCAGCTCTATTCTGATAAACAGAAAGAAGCTCTTGAAATTTGTAACATTTCCAGAATTTAGATTTTATTTGTCTCAAAGTTAAAACCTGTGTGTGTGTGTGTGTGTGTGTGTGTGTGTGTGTGTGTGTGTGTGTGTGTATACACATATATTTACCTTAACCTTTTGTACCATATGGTAATTTAAACTAAAATTTATCAAATGAAAAAAATTGTGATACTTTGAAGTCATATAAACTTTGTTTCCTTGAGGCAATCAAAAAGATGAGATGTGAAACCAATAAAATCCTAACATTTTAGAAGTGGAAAGGACCTTAAATAGTCAGTTAAAAAACCCTCATTTTTACAGCTGAGAAAATTGAAGTTAAATAGTTTGCCCAAAGTTATATATTGTATTACAATCAGGATGAGAAAGATCTGTAATTAGAAATTAGAAATTCTGGATTTTTCTAATCTTAACTCTCTACTTTTCTCACTATACACAGTATCCTTAGAATTTTGATTTTTTTTTTTTTAACGTATACAATTCATAGTAAGCTACAATAATGTTTTATTGTATTTTTTGTATATTTACAAAGTACAGTGTAGAAGAAGTGAAGAAAAGTCCATTTGAGACAGGTTCTATCATATCCTGCCTTTTCAGATACTGTCATTCTGACATTTTTCATGTCTTTTTACTTAGGTTAAAGTAGTTGCCATATTGATGATTTATTTGGGAAGACAAAATAAGTTCAGTTCTCTTATTACAGAAAAAAGTGCTGTTGGATTTTTCTCCACTTTGTTCTAAAGAACTTGTAGGTAATTGTTAAAATTGCATTCTGAAACACAAAAGCATATTAAAAAAAGCATATAAAAGTTTGTGTTTTTTGAGATGAAACAGTCTTTTATTAAAACATTTACTTAGTGCAATACTTTGAGGGAATTGAGATTCTTTAGTTTAATAAAATTAAACTGCATTTATTCAAGTAACCATGAATATATGCACTTGGTAATTTGAACTTAAAGATCACTTTTTCATTGAATATATGAAAGGTTGGAATTTATAGACTACTTTTCACTTTTTTATTAATAAATTTTGTCTTAAAACAACTAATAAAAACTCAAACTACAAAGTATACTTTCCATAAAGCTACAAAAGGGGTCTTGTGTCTGACAATTAAGCACTCATATGTTTAACTTTTAGGGGGAAAAAATTTTTGTATTCTATGCAGGATAATGCCTTTTATTTACACAGTTGTAAGTGTAGACTATCTTTGCATCTATTTATTCTTGAATTGCCTTTAGAGAAACATAAGTTCATGTTCCTATAATTTGGGGGAGTGGATGAAGAAGTAGGGGTTAGGTGACTCACCGAAGGTCACACAGCTAGTGTCAAATGTCTGGATTTAAGGCAAAATTCAAATCGGGTCCATCTGACTCCAGAGCTGGTACTCTATCCATTGCAACACCTAGCTACCTATAATAATGAAACTCTTGCTATTGAATACCTTTCTCAATAGTTCCTAAAGGTCAGTTACCCCACTGAAGAGTTCTGAGATAGGGAAGATTTTTTAATTATTAAGTTATAAATTGTCATTTATATATCATTTTTAGATGACTATGTACTTGTGATGTTTAAAAGTGCTTTTAAAGGTGTATCTTTATAATTTAAGTAGTGCTTGAAAATAATGTTTATGTTTTTTATTAGATGTGATTTAATTTCGGGATATCTGGTTAGGAACTGATTATGGCAGCCTAGATTGACTCCTTTAGAACTTAAGTTGTATTGAGGTGTTTTAGCCACTGAGAGGAAGGACTTGAATTCAGTTTTTCCTTACTCCAAAGCTTAGTCTCCATCTACTAAGCCATACTGTTTTCCTTTCCATTATTAATTTCCTTAAATTTTCCAATGGGGAGTAAAATGAAGCTCAACTCATACTAGAATTTTCTTATAAATTCTTAATTGTAAAAATAGAGTTTTATATATAAATATAATCATATAACAGCTTCTGGTATTTCCTGAATATTTCTTTTGCTCAAGAACAAACTGAGTGAGAGAAGTTTCTTTAGCTCTCCTTCAAATACCAAGCAATCGTCACCAGTCACCAACAAATCACAAAAGAAGACAAACAACTTAAATGTCTTTGGAAGTATTCAAAAGTAAGTAATTATGCCTGTGTTAAGTATTTAAGGAACTGCTATATTTCTATTGTTGTGTAATGTGCTTTTTTATTTCTACCAAAGGTTTTTCACCTGGGGCCTTTTAAAAATATTTAAATAATTCATAAACATTAAATAAATATTTGAGAATATTTTGATTGCTGTTTCATTATAATTGGTTTTCTTTGTAATCATATGTGTTTTATTCTATATATTTAAAAACATTCTGAGTCCATGGGAAAACTAGCCTACGAAATGCATAGGCTTCAGCTGACTTCAGAAAGATCCATGATCCAAAAAAAAGATTTAAAATTCCTGTTCGTAACAATGCTAGCCAAAATTTGATGCAAGGACTCTATTATAATTCTCTAAGTAGTCCAGGATTGATTTATAATGAACAGAGATTTTAGTGTTAAAAAATGTAATTTCAGATAATATACATATTTTTTAACTTTTATAAATTGTACTTGGTTTCTATAATTTTTATTATTGTTTTATGATATCCAATACCTTCTGTCCTTGCATTTTTGACTGATGACTTTATTGGCCAGGAGTAGCCTATATTTTAAAGTTACTGTTCTAAAGTAAAGGTATAAGACTTGTAGGCTACAAAAATCCTATAATACAAGATGGATACTGTTAATTTAATGGTTTTCTAAGTCAGTGTGCAGCCCACCTAAATATGAATAACTAAATGTTCCAGTGGCCAGTGTGCCAGACCTGGAATCAAATTGAAAAGATTCATCTTCCTGAGTTCAAACCCAGTTTCAGGCACTTAACTAAGTGGCTGGAGCAACTTACTTAACTCTATTCACTTCAGTTTTCTCATTTATAAAATGAGCTGGAGAAGGAAATGGCAAACCATTTCCTTTGCCAAGAAAAGTTTAATTTGGGTCATGAAATGTTGGAAGTGACCGAAAAACAACTGGCTGATCAGCCCTCAAAAATCAGTTTCTATTTGAAGTTGACATCATTGTTCAAAAGAGTCTTTACACCCTGACTGCAGTAAAATTAAGCAAACTAAATTTTCTGGCAGCCATTATCCTCTAAAATGAACTCATTCAGCCTAGCTCAAAAGTATAATTAGCTAGTGGTTTCTGCTAAAGTGAAGATAGAATCTGGGCCTTTGATCCCATAGTTAAAAGTAAAATGACGTAATCAGTAAGGGTATCCTATCATAATAACAAGGTTTGGGAAGTTACTACTATATTTTTGAGAATGATTATGGGAAGATGGAATACATTCTTTTTGACAAGGCAGTTGGGGTTAAGTCCAGAGTCACACTGTTATTAAGTGTTTGAGGGTGGATTTGAATTCATATCTTCTTGACATAGGGCCAGTGCTCTATCCACTAAACCATTTAGCTGCCCCACAGTCTTTAATAGTATAAGCTGGTTTTAAATTTTTTTCTTGATATAATATACTGAAATTCATTTTCTTTCTCTCCCACCCATATCCAGTGAGAATTGAAAGAAAAATATCTGTTACAAATAATTTAAAGATGGTTTTAAAACTACAGATATTTGTGGGTATAATAGATACAGGTATTCACATACATATATTTATATACAGTGCTATCAGAAGGTGAATAGCCTGCTTTACCATTAGTCTTTTGAAATCATTTTTAGTCATTACACTGGTCAGAGTCTCTACATCTTTCAGACTTGTTGGTTGTTACCTTATTGTTGGAACTGTATAGTTGTATAGACTTCACTCCCCTAGATAAGTCTTTACAGTGTTTCTAAATCCATCCTTTTTATCATTTCTAATGATCCATCACATTCATATATCACAACCCATTCAGCTGGATTCCTATTCTATACTATTTCAAAAAGAGTTATAAATATTTTTGTATATCCTTAGTTAAGAGTTTGTTTTGATTAGGACTTAGCACTTCCTTAATCTGTCCTCCCTCTAATTCCCCTTCTTTGACAAGTGAGAAAGATACTCACATGTCAGCTGCTCATCCCATACTTCTTGTTTGTATAGACTTAACTTTCTTGTATCCCCTCATCACATCCCACACTCTGTTCCATTCTTTTGTTATCATCTAAGCCTAATAGGATCACTTCCTGTCCTTCTGCAGATTCCTGATAATAGGGTTCCAAGGGATATGAACTATTTTTCCATATTAGAATGTAAATGCTTTGCCCATGTTTGGTCCTGGAAGATTATTTGTATTTAACTTTTTATGTTTCTTTTTACTTTTGTATTTGCATTTCAAAATTTTTATACAACTCTGGTTTTTCATCAGGAATGCATGGAAGTCCTCTATTTCATTTAAGATGCATTTTTCCTTTGATTATACTGGGTTTTGCTGGTTGATGTTCTTGGTTGTAAAATGATATCTTTATCCTTTGCCTTCTGGAATATAATATTCCAAATTCTCTTCCTTCAAAGTAATGACTTATGTATCATGTCCTTATAGTGTCCTAGCCCTCTTTGTTTCCTTGAGTCAAAAAAAAAAAAATGCTGTGTATTTTTTTGGATTTTCCTTTTAAGATTTAGTCTGGTACATTTTCTAGAGATCTAGATCTCTTTAGAGGTGGGCAAAGTAGGGAGGAAGTATTGAGTGTCTTTCTTTTAAAACAGTTCAGTTTTAATATACATTTTCTTTTAAAGGTATTTGTCGCCAAAGCCCCAGTTTGCCTCCATACAAACATCTCAACCTGAATTTGCAGCAGAGGATAAATGGAATTCTCTACCTAAGGTATTTTGGTGACAAGGAAATTCTTATAACACAGGTTATTAATTGTTTAGCTTCTTTAGAAGATTTTGGGCAGAGTATTTGAATAAAAACATAGAATGTTTCTCTTAAAATTGTTTTTAAAAAAAAATTTCCCCCAATTTGTCAATTAGCCATTGATGAGGACATTTGAAATAGTTAAGAAGACAAAATTCTTAGGGCCTAGTTGAGCAGTTTATGAGTCTGGGAATATATAAATGCAATAGTTTAGAACAAGCCAGGAAACCCATAGGGTCTCAAAAGGAAAAAAGAATAAATTCAGGGCAACAGCACCCAGATCTTGATTGTGAATTAAGTTCTCAATAAGTCAAAAGTTTCTTTTTTGCAGTAAGCTGTGGTCTTAGTGCTTAGCTCTGTTTGCTTCAACCTATAGGCTCCACAAAGTGGACAGGGAGAGATAGAAAGTCCTGACACTGTGAAGTATGTTGAATGTAAGTAATAATTTGAAGATTGAAAATTGGGTATTAAACATTAGTTTTAATAGTAGCAAAAATGAAGTAGTGATATCCCATTCAGAATGAAATATTAAAAATCACTTTTCTTTCCAAGGAAAAAGTACTATTAGAGGAAACTTCTTTGTGTCTTTAAAAGAAAAAATTCCTTTTTCATAATACTTGTATAAAAAGTTATGGAATAAATTGTTTGGGCTGCTGTTGATCAAGTTATGTTTGGACAAATAACTGATTTCTCAAAATTTTGTTTAATTCCTTAATGCATAAGTGATTTTTTATCTTTAGTTGTTTTGGTCTGAACTTGACTTTTTAAATTTTTTAATCATTGTCTCATAAGAGCATTATCATAATATTCAGTGCATTAGGCTAATACTTTACTTTTTGCTGGTATGGCTGAATATTATTTTCTCTTTCTTTTTTTCCCTGTAGGATGTTAGCAGCAACAATGTGAAAAATCCTGTGTGGCAAGAAGATGATGATGATGAAGATATGCCAACATTGTCTCCACAAGCTTTCCTCGAGAGTCAGAGCAGAGTTGCAAAGGGTTCAATTATAGATTCACCTATGCCTCATTTAAGTGCCTTTAGTGTAGAAGAAGACTGTCTTGAGAAAGAAACTAAATCACAGATTAGTAATCCAAATAATGAACTTTTTTGTACAAATCATGAAGTGCAAACCAGATTTCTGACTTCTGGTGAGGCTGTAGCCAAAAGTCCTGGAAAGCCAGAGAATGGATACACTTTATCTAATCTGGCAGAAATAACCAAAAACAACGCTGTTGATACAGAAAATGAAGATAGGAGTATGCTAATTGATAAAGAAATTCCCAAAAGGAAAGATGAGGAATTTCCTTCTGGAGTAGTCAGTGATTCAAGTAGCTCAACTAAGAGAAGGAAACTCTGTATGGGAACTTCTTCAGAACAAGAAGAGACAGACAGTAACATTGCACAGAAACTGATAGACTTGGAACACTTGCTCTTTGAAAGGCACAAGCAAGAAGAACAAGATAGGTTATTGGCCTTAGAGCTTCAGAGAGAGGTGGATAAAGAGCAGATGAAACTGAATCGGCAGAAGGGGTCCCCAGATGCATATCCTTTGCGCACTAAAGTCTCCTCACATCCGGATGACTCCCCAAATGACTGGAGAAGACATTCCAAGGAAAAGAACTGCAAAAAACAACCTGAAACGGAGCTTTCAAAACCTCGAAGAAATTCAAAAGATGAAAACTGGCAGCCTTCTCCTCTGATCCAAAAGAAAATTTCAGCTAATAAGAGAGGAAAGGCATGCAACTCTTCCAAAAACACACATTCTCTACGGCCTAGTAATACTCAAAAAAGTATTTTTCAGATGTTTCATCAAGCTGCAAAATAATTATTGGGGAGGGGTAAGGAATAAAGGAGTAAGAAACAATTTTAATGCTTGTATATTCAATACTACTCCTATTGGTAAGTGCTTTTTAGTGCGATTTGTTTTGCAGGTGTACCTATTATCTATAGTTTCCCTGTCAGAAATCTGATTACAAGAAAAGGTAAGAGAAGGTGCTGGTGTAAAACTTTTCAAACTTCTGGCATTCAACAAAAAAATTGGTTTTCTTTGTGGACAGTAACCAGAGTACATTGAGATGGAAAGGGGGGTGCCATTGACTTGGAGGTGCTTTAGACGATCTCCATGAAATCTTTAAAAATAAATATTGGAACTTAAACACGCACACACACACAATGTGGTTAATACTCATTTGTTTATTCATTCCATCTCAACAAAAATAAAACAAAAACTTTTCTGTTCTCAGTCATTTAAAAAAATGAAGATAGGTCTTGATAGTGAAAGGATGAAGGTATTGACATTCCCTGTCTCCTTGCTACTTTCCAAAATATGTTTAAAGAAGCACTTAAAAGGTAGTCATTTCTTATCATTAAATAATATAAATTACAACTCATCTTCCTAATTAAGTTTGTAAAAGTACATTAAAATTTGTTTTTCTAGAATGAATCAAAATCAGTGTTAATCCAGGGAAAGAAAAATCTAATTTTTGGAAAACTGAAAATGGGGTCCTGAGAAGGAAAGCAGCTACAACTTTGAAGCAAAAATAGTCCAAGAGTTAAAGTGAGGCTAAATAGATTAACCATAACGGAGAGGGCACTGTGTAGCTGAACAAATAAAATTCAGATAGATTGGCAACTAGATTGGTTAACAAGATATCCTTTGCTCTATGTTGTTTTTGTTGGTTTTCCCTAAGAATCAGCTTAACATCTAGGTTTCTGATTGTTTAAAATAAACCTACAAAGTAATTTTTTTTTATTGTTATTATTTTATCAGGTAGTCAGTTTGATTTTGGAAGCTCGAGTTTCTGTTGAAATTGCTACTTTGAAAAAAATTTTTATGGTTTTTTTTTTTTTTTTAAGCTGCTAAGACAATGTCATAGAATCAAGAACTTTAGTGCTAGGATAATATTGATTGAAAGACACCAAGTGTCTTTCCTATTTGTTATAAAACACATTCTGTTGTGATTTTTACATGAAAGATTAAAAATTTGAGAAAAAATGTGCTTATTGTCTACCTGTTAAGATCATGTTTTAAGTGGCTTCATTTAATCTCTGTTATCGTTTACCATTGTTAGCATAACAAAAACTTAAAATGACTGTTCAATGTCCAAAGGTTGATTTTTCCCCCCCCCTCATTGTTAGGGGAACTTGAGAAATTTTATAAATGGAAATTTTTGTCCAATTAGCATTTATACTTGATGATATGTATGTTGATTTGAAAAGTAGCTCAAACTTATTAAAGTGTTTTTTTTTTTTTTAAGTCAACCAAATTAAAGCCTATTAACCCTAATCCTGACACAAATTCATTTTATTTGCCTTAAGGTAGTTAAGTGGTTTAGTCGATAGCATTAAAAATTAGAATCAAATCGGTCTACACTAGATTACTCCTGCTTATATTCCAAATAGATGTTTATGAAGTAGTTTACATTTTGATTACATAGAATTGGAATTCATTTTGTAAATTGATTATTTAAAACTTGAAACAATTGCCTGTGAAAACAATATTATAAATTTTGATTAAATTCCTTGGCTATTCCACAGAAGTTTATTTTTAACTTCTAGCATGGTGGGACTTAAGATGCAGGAGAGGTAGAATAGCAAGAAAGTTTTGATCTTCTATTAACAGAAGACTGGCCCAAGGAAAACCTTGAAATATTATTTCTTTGATACTCTTATCTTATTTCTATATCTTTTTCTATCATTGCTCTAAGTCTATATGAGATGCCAGCAGAACCTAGTTGTCTTCTTCAAAGTAAATATAATCCCTGTCTCTCCACTTGAAAGACTTTGTTAACCTAATACAGGTGATGTGTTAATTAAATGTCATAAAGAAAGGTCTAATTATTATGAATAGAAGATACAGGTAATTGAATTGGCCTTCCCAAAAGTGTACACCCAGAAGTGTCTTAATTTTTTTGTGGAAAACTCAGAGAAATCTGTTTCACTAGGATTATTGGTATCTGTTTAAGTAGGCCAGACTTGCCCTAGATTCTGCCTTCAAAATCAATTTCTCTATATTACTCTTGCTTTCCAAAGGACTTTCCATACAGTTTTACAGTTTTCCAATCCAGAGTTTTCTAGAGAGTGTTGAATTTTTTCATAATGCTAGGAAGGAGTCTGGGAATAAAGAATAGTATATGTGTTTGTCAAATCAAAGACTATATATTTGTGTTATTATATGCTTTCTGTAAATGTTATGTAAAATTTAAGAAATAGCCATATTCATCTCTTAGGTTGCCTACCCTTACTGCCAAATGGAATCTATTTAGAATGGATAAGTCATTAAAGATCAACTTCCTATTTAAATGCCTAGATTTATTTATTACAAAACAGACACAATGTCAGATTTAGTAGTTCAAATGTGTTAATTCTTTGTGACTTCATTTGGAGTTTTCTTGGTAAAGACACTAGAGCGGTTTGCCATTTCCTTCTCTAGCGTGTTTACAGATGAGGAAACTGAGACAAACAAGGTTAAGTTATTTGCCCAGGATCACACAGCTAGTAACTTGAGGCTTGAATTAAACTTAATTTGTGAGTCTTCCTCATTCCAGGCCTGGCACACCTAACTATGTGGCATACTGGGCATATAATCCTTCTTTGCTAAATATTATCAAATATCTCAAGCTGCCATTTTCCATACTCTTATCCAATATCATGGGTATACTTGGTTTGAGGAATTTATTCAATAGTGTCTATAACTTTTTTTAATTTATTTATTTTTAAACACATTGCTTTATGAATCCTGTTGGGAGAGAAAAATTCAGAACAAAAGGAAAAATCATGGGAGAGGAAAAAAAAATACAGAAAAACATGAACATATCATATGTTGATTTACATCTTTTCTCCATAGTTCTTTTTTCTGGATGCAGTGTCCAAAGTCTGGTTGGGATTACTTTGGATCACGGAACCATGAGAAGAACTAAGGTTTTCATAGTTGGATTATCACACAATCTTGCTGTTATTGTGTACAATGTATTTCTGGTTCTGTTTGTTTTGCTCAGCAGTGTGTCTAGCACTTTTTATATATTACTTTTATATTTGACTTTTGAGATATTTAGAAAGTGTAGTGTAAAGAAAACCCTGTTGTATACATTTTCTCATTTGATGCGCATGCCATGTAAGTTTAGAAGGACCTTTGGAGGTCATGTCAAATTCCTGTCCCCCTCCTCCCCTCATCACTTTTTTAAAAATTGGGGGGTGGGGATGGACTGGCCAGGTAAGGCTGTAACTGGCTGGGAAGAGCCAGGGTTTTGATTTGTTGCAGGACAGCTTATATCTTTTCTATGTTGCTTGTTAGCTACCAGAGTGAGAAGGGTGAAAATATTTTGAGATATCAGCATTTACATAGTAGAATAATAAGCTAGATAACTAACTATATACATTTAGTGGGATTTTTTCATGCCTTTGGTCCTCTGCATTTCTATATGAGAAAATAAGTTACCCTGGACTGGCATACAATAAAGAATTTCCTTTGTGAAGATTACAAAAATGTAAAGAATTTGCAAACATACTAAGACTCAGTTTGAACTGATTATTGCTATGGAGATAGTGATAGAAATACATTCCATTATCAAGTGAAATAAAAATGGGAAAATGACTATTGAGTACCATCAAATCTGAGAGGAAAAATGTAGTGTGGGCTTGACTAGATGGGACATTAGAAATCCTTTTTGCTCTGTCATGATAATGCCGCCTTTTCAGTTATCCCCAAACTGGGAACAACAAAGCAACACAACTGTTGGAACAGTTGTCATCTATAACTGTATTGTACCTATATTCTGCCTTCTGCCTCCATGACATTATTATTCTATTGTTAATTAGGCCCTTTTATCTTGGATACTTTCTTATATGCTTGCTGTTTTCTAGTGCTTTCAGAAAACTTGTTTTCTTGAGAAGATACCTCATCCATTCCTACCCTCTGTAATATAAATTATTTCTTTTAAGCCTTCCTAGCAAAAGGAATAGGCAATTTTCGAAGGAAGAAGTGCAACAAATTATTTGGTCATTTTAGTCTTGTCCTCTTTGGGATCCTATTTGGGTTACTGGGACTCCATTTAGGATATTGGAATGATTTCCCATTTCTTTCTTCAGCTCATATAAGGAAACTGAAAATAAAGTTATGACTGGCCCAGGATCACACAACTAACTGAGGCCAGATTTGAATTTACAAAGATGTTTTCCTGCCTTCAGGCCTGGCATTCCATCTGCTGGGTCATCTAGCTGTTCTGCCATATGAAAAAAGGTCCAAGTTAACTGGGATGAAATGCAAATTAAAGCAACTTGAGTTCCCCCTTACATATCAGAATTGTAAAGATTTCCGGACAGATGTTGAGACTACTCTAGAAAAAGTCACATTCTGTTGAAAACTATCTTTGCATGTATTTTGAAAAATAAAAAAAAAATAAAATTAGTCGTTAATATACTTGTGGTGGAGCTGTGAATTGGTCTCCACAGTTGAGAAAGCATTTTGGAATGATGCCCCAAAAGTAAAGTGCATACCCTTTGGCCCAGCAGTAGTATGAAGGAATCGGAAAAAGGACCCACAGTTACAAAAACAGCAGCTTTTTTTAGTGGTGAAGAACTGGATACTAAGGGTGACAAGGAATTGGAAAATGAGTAAATTGTTGTATATAAATAATAGAGGATACTCCATTGCAAAAAATAGTGATATATTTATGAATCAGTGTGAAGTACAGTGAACAGAATAACACTGGAAAATTGGGCAGCGGAAAGAGTGAAATGTGGAGGTGGGAGTAGAAAGGAAGTGATCTTAGTGAATGGCGGCTCCTCTAAGAGTAGGTCCTGCTGTGGAAACTTGTGTATCAGGAAAGCTGAAAGGGGTAGTGCAGTGATGGCAGTAAAAGAGGTGATAAAAGAGAAAGGCAGTCACCCCCAGCATATATTCTTGGGAATGAATTCTATAGACTCCTACAAGCGACTTTTTGAAAAGAGGTGTCACAAATTGACATTGAAATAGAATAAATACCTTGGTGGGAGGGGGAAGACTGGAGTATTATGTCCTGCAATTTGACATGGGAAAGGTTTTTAAGAACTAAAACCCAATAAATTTGGGTTTGGGCAGGTAATCAAAGGGAAGTTCATATTAGTTTAAATAAAACTAAGGATGGGATTCAAAAAGCTGGATTTATGCATTCCTTTTATCTTAGTATCCCTAGTTTCCTTTTAAGCATAGCTCAAATGATCTTTTCTACATGAACCTTTTTTCCCCTTCAGCTTCTAGAGTTCTCTCTGGCTGTCCGTGTGCCTGGAACACTCTCTTTTTGGTCCAGCTTACTTTTTTTTAAGTCCCAACTACAACCCTACAGGAAGCTTCTGTAACCTTCCAGTGCCTCCCTTCTGTCAATTATTTCCTATTTATCCTATATAAAGCTTTTGTTGTTGTGCAATTGTTTCTAACTGTGATCCCATTTGGGAGTTTTTGTGGCAAAGATACTGAGGCAAACAGTTAAGTGACTTGTACAAGGTCACACAGCCTGTCAGTGTCTGAGGTCAAATTTGAACTTGTGAAAATGTCTTCCTGACTCCAGATCCAGTACTCTGTCATTGCAATACCTAGTTGCCTATATAAATCCTGTTTTGTATTTTTTTTTCTGGGCATGTTGTGTTCAAATTAGATTGTAAGCTCTCTGAGGGCAAGAAGTATCTTTTGCTTCATTTTGTATCTTCAGTGCTTAACAGTGCCTGGCACATAATAGGCATTTAATAAATGTTGACTAATTTCTATGCCCTAATTGTTATTAACTCCCTCCCTAATTACTTTTTAGTTATCTTGTATATGTGATACAATTAGTGTATGTTTCCTTTACAGAATGTTAAGTTGGTTGAGAGCAAGAACTTTCATTTTTGAATTCCTATGGCCTAGCACAGTATTTCTCACATAGTGGGTGATTAATAAATGTTTGTTAATGGATTGATTTGATTTTTTTTTTAACGAAAGAATGAAAATATAGAGCTGAGTTGGATATGTTTGACTATGGCCTACAGGATAATTCTTAATGGGAAGGGAAAGTTATACACATTTCTCAGTATTCGTTATAAAAATTGTAAAAACAAACATTTGAACATTTTTTTTCATGTGTTGGAACAAAGAAATCATAAATGTAAAAAAGCAGATATAATAAATACCTTTTGCAAACTGTTTTCTAGACTAGACCTGTGACTTCATTATTAGAGTTCTCTACCAATGCAGATTATCATCTGCTCAGCAACTTAAAACCTTAGAGTTGCTTGGTACACTGAGTAGTTAAATAACTTGTGTCTACACAGCAAGTATGTACCAGAGATGGGTTTTGAACTCACATTTTCCTAATTCGAAGGCCATCTCCCCATCTGATAAATACCGTGGGACCTTCAAGTAAAAGAATGATGAGCAAAAAATACAAACATAAAGAGAGATTAATTATATTCTGAGTAATGATTGGGTCAAATCTTTGAGTTTTACTGTCATTAAAAAAAAACAGTATAAAGGAATCTGAAAAGTGTAGGAATATGTATCAGAAAAGGGGAGTCTTCTTCAGAGGAAAACAGTAAACAGAACAAAGAAGCATACATGTATGAAATTGAATGTTGTGCTAATAAAGTTATCAAGCTTGGAACCTGAAGAACTGAAAAATGTATTTCTCTTTGTAGAAGAGTATTATTTGAATTGATTTGTTGATGTGGAACATTGCATATTAGACTTTATTAGCTTGCTGAGTAGTTCAAATGAACTAATTTTTTTCTCTTCCTTTGTTAGTCTTTATTCCAAGAGAAGGCTTTCTTTAAGAAGAGTTGTGTTTTTGGAAAGAAAGGTGAAATATAAATAAAATATAGTAATAGGTTCAAAAGTGAAAGATTTAATCTTACTAACCAAACAGAAAAAAATATTTATCAGAAACTACATGATATATGCCAATAAAAACAAGAACTCAAAGGATATTAGATTTAGCTGTTCTGATCAGATAATGATCCAATATAATTCCAAAGGACACATGATAAATTAAAAAAAAAAAAGTGCTATCTAAATCCAAAGAGAATTTATGAACTTTGCAGATTGAAACACCTTTTTATTTCGATTTTTCTTTTTGCGATTTTTTTTTGTTTTCTTTTGCAACATGGCTAATATGGAATATGACTTTATGTGTATAATCTATATTTCTTGCTTTCTCAAGGGATGGAGAAAATTTGAAACTCAACATTTTTTAAATGGATGTTTAATATTTTTAACATAACTGAGAAATACCCAACAAAGCAAATAAAAACATTTTTAAAAAACAACAAAAGACATTGAAGAGTATCTGCAATAACACAAAATACTCAAACAAAACAAAAAGTTTAAACAACCTAGTCTCAGAATAAGAAATATGAGTAGGTCATAATTGAGTTGCTAAAGAAAACGATTTGGGACAAATTCCAGTGTGGGAATGAGGGATTTCAAAGGATATGAACAGAAGAAAGGAAAATCTGAGATCCACTTTATTAGAAAAGACCATAAGGAGACTTAATAAAGTAACTGGCTCAGAACTCTGACTTAGTCTTTTATTGTAGATGGGACAATTTTAATCCCCATACCACAGGTGACCTTTATTAACAGTGGTCAGGGAGTGAACTGTATTAGAATTTACAGAGGACAACCAGAATGAGAAAGGGCTCTGAGAGAATGTTATATGAGCACTGGTTGAAGAAACTGGGAATATTTACCCTAGAGAAGAGAAGAATCAGTGGGGATGTGACAGTTGTATGTTAAAGCATTTGAAGGGACTATTATCAGGGACTTGTTCAGCTTTACTGCAGAAGACCAGGAATAATGATGCTAATAGAGTCAAAGTTACAAAGAGGCAGATTTAGCCTTGCAAAAGTAGAATGTGCTACTTTAAGAGGAGGTGGTTAGCTACTTCTTAGAGGACTTCAAGTAGAAACTATATATCCTGGGTGATAGAGTAGATAGAACACTGGTCCTGGAGTCAAAAGACCTGAGTTCAGATGCAATCGAAGACACTGCATGACCCTGGATAAGTCACTTAACCCTAATTGCTTTCCTTCCCCCTAAAAGAGGGGGAAAAACCCTTAAAATTGTGTTAATTTGGGGATTCTTTTAAGGAATGGATTAAATTAGATGGATATTGAAATCCATTCAAATTCCAATTCTACAATTCTGTGACTGATTCCAACACCCCTAAGTCTGTTTTCACTTTATTCATTTGCATTTTTTTTGGAACTAATCAGTTCAACTGGACATGGGTTTTCACATTAAAGTCCCTTACCCCTTGTTCTAAACTTATTCACTCCCTGACCACTGTTAATCTTGGATCATTGCCACTATGCACCTTTTTTTTTTTTTTGCTTCCAAGCTGCTTAATATAGATTGAAATTAGAATTATGTTGCTGAGGTCCTCTGCAAATTCATGTTATTTGATCTAAATTACTGCTCCATAGTAATTAATTTACTCTTCCCTGATTGACTTATCTCTCCCAAGTGATTGTTCAAAATCTCTTTTCGAAGTTCCATTCCCTTTTCTCATCAGACTAAATAAGTCTTCTACTTCTACACACGCCTACATTAAGAGGATTAAAATTGTCCCACCTACAATAAAGCCAGTGTTACCTTATTAAAGGGCCCATGGTCCTATAATGAAATGGACTTCATTCAGATCTTCCTCATGATCTGAGATGCCCCCTTCTTCCAGGACCTTGTATTTATAGAATTTGATACCAAAATAGGCAAAAGAGGCAGGGTAAAATACAGAATCTCATTGGATGACAGACCTTTCTCTTGAGGGACGCAAATTATCAGGGAGTAAGTGAAACATGGGGCATCTGACTAAGTAGTCACAAGATGATCATAAGATGGTCACCTGCTCATGTTAGATAAGAGAGGATGCTCCAGAATTCCAAAAATAAATTATAGGATTTTCCACATAGTTGAGTCACCTCCACCACACTGAGCAGGATCACCATGACAAAGAAAAACAGGGTGGAGGGTCTCTAGTTAGCCTTCTAAGATTAAGCAAGTGAACTTAGGATCCATGGCTCATATCTCTGGGATCTAATGTACAAAACTTATAATCGCTACTCCTATAGAATCATATCAAATTGATTAATACTGACTGGAGTCAAATAGGGGGTTCAAATGAGTTATTTCTCACATTCATGAGGTCTATTATCTCCCCTATGCTGAACTTCAAAACCTCCCTACATTTTACTTGAAGCAGTTGGGATTAAGTGACTTGCCCAGGGTCACACAGCTAGGAAGGGTTAAGTGTCTGAGACCAGATTTGTACTCAGGTTCTCCTGACTTCAGGGCTGGTGCTCTATCCACTGCACCACCCAGCTGCCCCACCTGTTTTCTTTTTCACAGTGGTCTCTGAGGAAGAAGTGGTCCTTCTCAACCAGGCTAATTTCTCTACTTGATCCTAATCTTGTCTTCTTGAAGTTGCCTTATAGATTAATACTGTTCCTCCTCCAACAATGTTTCTCAAATCTCTGAATTCACTCTACCTTTGCCTAGGTAGACAGGTCTTATTACTAAATACATCCCAGGCCTGGTTACTAAAAACTTTTATTTCTTCTCAAGCATCCTCTCAAGCTTCAACCTATATCTTTTCAGTTTTTCATTGCCAAACTCCTAGAAAGATTCATCTATACTCACTGCTCCTGTTTTCTTACCATCCTTCCCTTCTCTGTCTTTTAATTTTGCTGAATCTGTCCTACCAACAACTTTTTTTTTTTCTCAACAGCATTTTATTTTTCCGAACACAAATAGAGAGAAGTTTTCAATTTTCATTTTTGTAAGACTATGGATTACAAATTTTTCCCTTCTCTCATTTACTTTCTGCCTCCCTAAGAGAACAAGCAATCTGATATAGGTTAAACTTGTGCAATTCTTTTAAACATTAATAATTTTAAATAAAAGTTTACTTCCCTCATTTGTCAAACATTTATTTTCTCTTCCTTCCCTCCTTTCCTACCTTCCCCACTGGGGGGAAAAAAAAAAACCCTTTAATAAATATTCACAGTAAAGCAAAATAAATTTCCATGCTGGCCATGTTCAAAGATAGATTTTCCATTTTGCATATTAGTCTTTCACTTCTCTGTCAATTCATCATTGCTGTTCTGGAATCATGGTTGATTATTGCATTTATAAAAATTCTTATGTTTCATCAAAAAAATTTTTAAAGTATTGTTGTCATAGTAAATATTTCTCTCCTGTTTTTGCTTACTTTAGTTTAATTTACTAGTTCATACAAGTAGTCTCAGTTTTCTTTGAAACCATTTCCTTAATATTCACATAACATATCTTGTTCAACTGCATTAAATTTTTTTTTTAAGTCTTGAGGCATTTTGTTTTTATATTACCCCTTTGCTTTTCAGTGAGTCTTTCCTTGGAAGAAGAGGACAAAAAAGCTAAGCAATCAATGGACCCACTGATCCACCTAATAGTGTTTGTAGCATTTCACATTTCACACCCAGAGCTCAGGGCCACCACTCACTCCATTAAAAGAAGGAGTTGCCTTTCCTCACACTTTTTTCCAGGGACCAAGATTGATCATTATAATTAAATGGTGTTCAGCTTTGTTTTCTTTCCTTAATTTTTAATGCTGTATTAATGTATTTGTCTTGTTTCAAATCAGTCTTGCTTCCCAGTGATTCTCTTCCACATGGAAATCTCCTCTCCCATAACAAATAATTATAGTAAAACAAAACAAATGAACATATTGATCATATCTGAAATTGGATCCATATCTAGAATTTGCTATTTCTCTGTCAAGAGACAAGAAGCATATTTCACTATTAGTCCCTCTGAAATATCCATTTTTAAGTTTTTTATTTTCAAAATATATGCATAGTTAGTTTCAACATTCACTCTGCAAAACCTTGTATTCCAAATTTTTTCTTCCTCCCTTCCCTCTACCCCATTCCTTAGATAGCAAGAAGTTCAATATATCTTAAACATGTGTAATTCTTCTATACATATTTCCACAATTACCATACTGCACAAGAAAAATCAGATCAAAAAAAAAAGAAAAAAGAAAACAAAAGGCAAGCAACAACAAAAAAAGTGAAAATACTATGATTTCATCCACATTCAGTCCCCATAGTCCTCTCTCTGGGTGCAGATGGCTCTCCCCATCACAAGTCTATTGGAATTGGCCTGAATCATCTCATTGTTGGAAAGAGTCACTTTCATCAGAATTGATCATCCTATAATATTGATGTTGCCATGTACAATGATCTCCTGGTCCTGCTCATTTCACTCAGCATGAGTTCATGTAAGTCTCTCCAAGCCTCTCTGACATCATCCTGCTGGTCATTTCTTACAGAACAATAATCTTCCATAACATTCACATACCATAACTTATTCAGCCATTCTCCAACTGATGGACATCCACTCATTCCAGTTCCTTGCCATTACAAAAAGGGCTGCCACAAACATTTTGTGATTTCTTTGAGACATAGACCCAGTAAGACCCTGCTGGATCAAAGGGTATATGCAGTTTTATACTCTTTGGGCATAATTTCATATTGAGTTCTAGAAAGGTTGGATCAATTCACAATTTCACCAACAATGTCTTAAGTGTCTCAGTTTTCACACACGCCCTCCAACATTTATCATTATCTTTTTCTGTCATCTTAACCAATCTGAGAGGTATGTAATGGTATCTCAGAGTTGTCTTAATTTGCATTTCTCTAATCAATAGTGCTTTAAAGCATTTTTTTTTATATGACTGGAAATGGTTTTAACTTTGAAGTTTTGATTAGTTACTGCATTGGTCAGTATTCTAAAGTCTTGCAATATTATTTTTCTTATGTATAATCCTCTTTGAGACCCACTCAATAGTTGGGTCTGCCATTTATCAATCATCAGTTGATGAATGATAATCTTAGAATTTTAGGGATAAGAATGAAGTGCTCACAGGCTAATTGTACACTATTTCAGAGCCTGATTCTTTTTGTACAGCAAAATAATGGTTTGGACATGTATACTTATTTTGTATTTAATTTATACTTTAACATATTTAACATGTATTGATCATTCTGCCATCTTGGGGGGGGGATAGGGGGAAGGATGGGAAAAATTGGAACAAAAGATTTGGCAATTGTCAATGCTATAAAATTACCCATGCATATAACTTGTAAATAAAAAGCTATTAATAAAAATAAAAAAATAAAGTGCTCAGATTTCTAGGACTATGGCTCATAAACCCTAACCAGTGTACTTCTCATTGATGATCAGCCAGTAGCTTCAATTAACCTTTAGCAAAAGTATTATTAAGATAGTATAGTAAGAGCAATTGGCCCAAAACACTCCCTCCAAACTGGAGATACATTCTCACCTTGTATATACAAGAATCCTTGGTAGGATGAGATCAAATTTCTAGTTCAAAATTAATAAGGCAAACATATATTGCAACATGTATTGCCATACATATTTATGGCAAAAGGGTACTTCCCAAATCCTGTCATTATGCAATCCAATAAACATTTATCAAGCACCTATTATGGGCTAAGCAGTATGCTAAGCACTGGGGACATAATAAAAATACCGTCCCTACCCTCAAGGAGCTTACAATCTTTTTTTTTTTTTAATTTTTAATTTTTTATTTAATGATTACTTTATATTGACAACATTATTCCTTGCACTCCTTTCTTTTCCGATTTTTTTTCCCCCTCCCTCCCTCCACCCTCTCCCCTAGATGGCAAGCAGTCCTTTATATGTTGGATATGTTGCAGTATATCCTAGATACAATATATGTTTGCAGAACCAAACAGTTCTCTTGTTGCATAGGGAGAATTGGATTCAGAAGGTATAAATAACCCGGGAAGAAAAACAAAAATGCAGATAGTTTACATTTGTTTCCCAGTCATCCTTCTTTGGGTGTAGCTGCTTATGTCCGTCATTTATCAATTGAAACTTAGTTAGGTCTCTTTGTCAAAGAAATCCACTTCCATCAAAATATGTCCTCATACAATATCGTTGTCGAAGTGTATAATGATCTCCTGGTTCTGCTCATTTCACTTAGCATCAGTTCATGTAAGTCTCGCCAGTCCTCTCTGTATTCATCCTGCTGGTTATTTCTTACAGAACAATAATATTCCATAACATTCATATACCACAATTTACCCAGCCATTCTCCAATTGATGGGCATCCTTTCATTTTCCAGTTTCTAGCCACTACAAATAGGGCTGCTACAAACATTTTGGCACATACAGGTCCCTTTCCCTTCTTTAGTATTTTTTTGGGATATAAGCCCAATAGAAACACTGCTGGATCAAAGGGTATGCAAAATTTGATAATTTTTTGGGCATAATTCCAGATTGAAGGAGCTTACAATCTAATGAGGGAAACAAAGAAAATGAGAAATAGAACAAATAGAAAAGGGGAGGGAAGGTGGATTTGGGAGTACTTCGAGCAAGGAATCTTATTCCATGGAGTTAAAACCAGATAGAGCAGCAGATGCAAAATGGAATGAGCCAAAGTCCATTTTCCACCCTCTATAAAACAAAAGCATGGAAGGACCAGAAATCCTTTTCTTCCTTTGTGAAAAAATTCTCCTTTCGTGTTGTCTCCCTTTGTTGAGCTCTAAGGACAAATGCCTTTCTGGAGTACATAGCTAGCACTCTCTGTACTATGAGGGGCTATGCTCCTTGAAACTGAGACCCAGTGACTTGCCAAAGTCACAAAAATAGTACAGGTATGAAATTTTAATCTAGAATCTCTGATGCTAGAAAAAGACACTCCTCTTTTTATGTGTCACATTGCCCCAATAACTATATTTGTGAAAGCAACTCACTTTAAGAAGTTAATGGATTCCCAAATGATAGTCAAAGGATATGAACAGGCAGTTTTCAGATGAAGAAATTAAAACTATGAAAAAAAAATGCTCTAAATCACCATTGATTAGAGAAAGGTAAATTAAAACAACTTTGAAATATCACCTCATATCCATATGACAGAAAAAGAACATGATACATATTGGAGAAGATGTGGGCAAATTGGAAAGCTAGTGCATTATTGGTGGAGTTGTAAACTGATACAACCATTCTAGAGAACAATTTGAAACAATGCCCAAGGAGCTATAAAGGGCATAGCCTTTTGATCCAGCAATACCACTACTAGGTCTGTATCCCAAAGAAATCATAAAAAAAGAAAAAGTACCCACATACATAACATTTTTTAGGCAGCTCTTTTTGCAGGGGTAAAGAATTAGAAATTGTGGGGATGCCCATCAATTGGGTATTGGCTGAACAAGATGTGGTACATGAATATAATGGAATACTATTGTGCTATAAGAAATGATCAACAGGATGATTGCAGAGAAACCTAGAAAAACTCACATGAACTAATGCTGAGTAAAGTGAGCAGAACCAGGAGACCATTGTACATGGTAACTGTAATGTTATAGGATGATCAACTATACTAGTCTTAGCTCTTCACTGAAATACAACAATCCAAAATAATTCTAAAAGACTCATGATAAAAAATGCTATCCATATCCAGAGAAAGAATTATGGAGTCTGAATGCAGATGAAGCAAACTGTTTTCACTTTTTTTTTCCTTTCTCATGATTTTCCCATTTTGTTCTGACTCTTCTTTCACAATATGACTAATGTGGAAATCTGTGTAATGTGATGTTACAAATACAACCTATATCAGATTGCTTGCTGACTTGGGAGGAAGGAGGGAAAGGAGAGAGGAAGAAAAATTTGGAACATGAAATCTTACAAAAATGAATGTTAAAAACTACCTTTACATGTAATTGGAAAAAATAAAACACTATTGAGTAGGGGGAGGGGAAGAACTTATGGAAAAACAATCAAATGTTTAAAAATGAATTTAACTTGGATATGATTGTATCATTATCAAAAGATTATATTTTATGAAGAGTACTGAACTATACTAGCATTAAGTTACAGATGAGGAGCCTTGAGAAACTATTAGGAGATTTTGCTAATTTCTTATCAATCAGAAATGATACATTTCTGAAATTCTGTGGAAAAACTGTTGGAACAACAAAAATTTGATACATATACCTGTTTAGCTGCCTATATTGTTTAAAGTGAAATGTAGGTCAATATGGACTAGTTCAAGGACTCCACAATTCATTCTTCCATTAAAACTTTTACCTAAATGACTGAATAAGTCATGGTGTATAAATGTGATAAGAATAGTATTGTTCTGTAACACACATTCAACAAGAAGATTTCAGAGAAGTCTGGGGAGACTTACATGAACTGATGCTGAGTGAAATGAGCAGAACCAGGAGATCATTAGACACGGCAACATCAAGACTATATGATGATCAATTCTGATGGATGTGGCTCTTCAACAATGAGAGGATTCAAACTAATTCCAATTGTTCAGTGATGAAGAGGGCCATCTTGTAGAGAGCCGGAACTCTGGAGAAGTATATGTGAAACAAAGATACAACAAAGTGTTGACTCAGTGGAATTGATGAGATAATGGTTCTATAGTTCACATATATCTAGTATGATATAATGATATAATCACTCTAGTTGGCATATACTCAGTATGCTATAATGATGTAATTGTAAAAGGGCATTTAATGGCTGAGAGAACTGGGGACACAGTCAGTCAGACTGGGACAGATTGTGAAGCATTCGGAGTGAACAAACAGTGAAGGAGACAATAAAGACTTTAGACTCTATTCCTGACCAACTTCGTGGTGACTACCCTGCTGAGATCAAAGGCCCATGGGTAGGACTTCCAGAAAGCTAGCCCGGACATTATACCATCTACACCCAGAAAAAGGACTGTGGGAACTGAGGGTGGATTACAATACAGTATTTTTTGAGGGTTTTTTTGGTTTTTTTTTTTTTTTTCTTTCTTTTTTTTTTTTTTTTCCTTTTTGATCTAATTTTCTTGTGCAGCATGATGATTGTGGAAATATGTTCAGAAGAACTGTACATGCAATGTACAATCCTAAACTGGATTACTTGCTATCTAAGGGAGGGGAGGGGAGGAAGGAAAATTTGGAGCAAAGATTTGCAAGTGAATGTTGAAAACTATCTTTGCATACATTTTAAAAACAAAAGGCTATTATTTAAAAAAAAAAAAAAAAAAAAAGCAAAACCAACCTACCAAAGGAAAAAAAAACCTATCATCTAGCCACCTCCTTTTGCTGTTCAGAGAAAAACTAATGTCAACTTTAACCAAACTATCTCTTGCTATCGTGATTTATGATTGTCCTTAACCTCTCCTTACACTTGTAGCTCCCCTAACACAGGTCTGTTATAATGATTGATGATTGTCCTTTCCTTATACTTGTGTAACCCTTAATATAGACTCAAAGAAATTTAAACCTGGGAGGGAGTTCATTAATATGATACAATTCTAGAGTTGAACATCTGGAGGAAATCATGGATGACAGGGAATAAAGAAGAGCAAGGAGGGAAAAAAGATAAGTTTAAGGATAACACTAAGAAAATTCTTACTTCAAACATGACTGAAAATAGAGGGAAGAATCTTGGTCTATATGAACAAGAGAAAATGTTTTATGCCATCTGTTCTTACTATATGCCTTCTCAGCAAATTAATAAACTAATATTATGAAGATATATGTGTCCTGTCTAGATGTTATGCTCAAGGTAGGGGGGGGGGAGGAGGGGGACAGCTAGGTAGCCCAGTGGAATCAGGAATCATGAGAATGTCAAATCTGGCTTCAGAAACTTACTAGTTGCATGATGTGGACAAGTCATTTTATCCTGTTTGCCTTGATGTCCACATCTGTAAAATGAATTGGAGAAGTAAATGACAAACTAATCCAGTATCTTTGCCAAGGAAACCTAAAAATGAGGTCATGAAGAGTTGGAAAATAACTGAAATGACTGAACAACAGCAATATTTCGAAACAAATCCTAACAAAGAATATCAACAGTGACTAAATAATGAATACATAAATATATTTTTACATATTTATATAGCAAATATAAATAAGAACAAATAAAAACATCCTAGAAATAAGGATAGGCTAACCTAGAGGAGAGAGCAGTCACTAGAACATGGGCAGATATTTCCTTCCTGGTTAAAATTTAAACACCAAATGGAAATTTGTAGTCTGTTTCCAGCTCTGTATGGATGAGGGGGCTGATTGTAATTTGCCAGAAATTGCTGATCTGGAACTGAATAGGCCCACAAAAAGAGATAATCTGCTCCTTTGTTGTATTCTTTTGTGTCTTAGACAGATACGAGACGACTTTAGCTGGTATTGAGGGTGGGGAGAGGATGCAGCCCCGTATGGGCTCTTTGTTTATTTATTCCTGACCTCAGGTGAGAATATTCCAAGAAAGAAATGCCCTTTTGACTGTGAGAGATCCAAAAGTCTGATTAAAGGTCGCATCCTGGTTGGAATCGGATTCCACTGGAATAGTGGAGGCTGAAGATGGTGAAAGTTTCTGCCCCTTGATGGAGAAAGGCATCTCAAGGGTGGAGGTAACTTCCAGAATAATGACTCCTTTTACCAATGAAAAACGCCATTTTGGGACCTTGGAGGTCAATTGAGAGCTAAGGGGAAAGTTCATGAGGATTCCATGAAGGAAGCAAAAGACCCATAATCCTTAGCCACATTTGCATTCTTAGCATCTGTAGCTCACTGTCATTCTACTTTTTATTTTTTAATTTTTTAATTTTTATTTTTTATTTAATGATTACTTTATATTGACAACATTATTCCTTGCACTCCTTTCTTTTCCGATTTTTTTTCCCCCTCCCTCCCTCCACCCCCTCCCCTAGATGGCAAGCAGTCCTTTATATGTTGGATATGTTGTCATTCTACTTTTAAGTTTAAACTTAAGTTTAATGTAAACTAAGTTTAAAGGGAGTTTAAACTCTCCAAGGATTGTGTGCATATAAGGTGAGAGCACGGCCCAGATTTGAAAAAATGTTTTATACCATCTGTTCTTACTGTTCTTATTGTCTCAAAATATGACATCTAGTTGACTGTTAATGTGGAACATAGCAGTAGGGGCTTGTGAATAATAGTGATTTTAAGAATCTAGCTCCTCAGACTAGCTCAAAATGCTCAAGACAGGGTGATACTCAAAAGACTCTGGATACCATAACCTAAAAATGCTATGTGCAAATTGGGGGAGTACTAAAGGGGCTGCTATACAGGAAGTGATAAGACCAGTTGCCAAAATCTTAGGGTTTTTTGATATTAAACTTCAAGTCAGCTTTTATACTTTCTTCTTTCACCTTCATCAAAAGGCTTCTAAAATTCTTCATTTTCTTCCATCACATATGGTCTGCATATCTGAAATTGTTGCTATTTCTCTCAGCAACCTCCACAGCTCCACTCTATCCATTTTACCACTTAGCTGTCCTGCAAGAGGGATAGTAAAAAACAGAGAGAGAGAGACAGACAGAGAGAAAGTTAAAAGGGAAAGCAAGTGAGCAGAAGTGGTGCCAATGATTAGAGGAAACAAGCCCTGGGGGGATGAATAGCAATTAGCAGTCTCTGACTATGGAGGAGACAAAACATGACAAAAATTCAGAAAATAGAAAATCTGGGCAATATGAGAGAATAAATGGCCTTTTGCATCGTAATATCTGTAACTCTTAAAGGAATAAGACTCTGGAAACCTTCCAAAGCAATCCCAATGAACTTTGGATAGAAAATGCCATCTGCATCCAGAAAAGAACTATGGAGATTGAGTGTAAATCAACACATGCTATGTTCATTTCCTTTTTCTGTTTTTTTTTTTTTCCCCTCTCCCATGGTTTCTCCCTTTTGCTCTTATTTTTCTCTCCCAACATGCTTCATAAAGCAATGTGTATTAAAAATCAATAACTTTTTTTATTATAACTTTTTATTGATAGAACATATGCATGGGTAATTTTTTACATTATCCCTTGCACTTACTTCTGTTCCGACTTTTCCCTTCCCTCTCTCCACTCCCTCCCCTAGATGGCAAACAATCCTATACATGTTAAATATGTTATAGTATATCCTACATACAATATGTGTGTGCAGAACCAAACAGTTCTCTTGTTGCACAGAGAGAATTGAATTCAGAAGGTAAAAATGGCCTGGGAAGAAAAACAAAAATGCAAACAGTTTACACTCATTTACCAGTGTTCCTTCTCTAGGTGTAGCTGATTCTGTCCATCAATGATCAATTGGAACTGAGTTAGAGCTTCTCTTTTTCGAAGAAATCCACTTCCATCAGAATACATCCTCATACAGTAATCAATAAAAATTTTAAAAGATTTCTAGGGATCTTGCATGAGGAAAGAGACCAACCACTATTTATGCTCCTTTGCTGTATAGTAAACTGGTGCTTTCCTATCATGACAAGCTGTAATCTTCAGGCTAGCTTTCTGGAGATCCTCGGAACCAGCCCTGATCTAGTGCAGGAGGCAGGAAAGGCACCAGGAAAATAGTCAAAAATGGAATGTCTCTCTTCCAGTCCTTCTTAGCCCTTATATACCTTATTGTAATTATACCATTACATCATACTGATTATGTGCGAACTGGAGAACCATTACATCACTATGCTAAGTCTTAAGTATATGTATACTAGAGAACCATCATCTCATCAATTCCACTAAGTTAACACTTTGTTATAAGTATCCTTGCTTCAAATAAAGTTCTGCCCTCTACAACAAGCCATGAGATAACAGCTCTAAGCTAGTCAAATATGTCAACAGAATATTAGAACTATATTCCATAGGTTCTAGCTTTTATTAAATGAAAGGCAAAGAACAGAAGATCAGCAAAACTTTCCCAAACTTATGGAAATAATAAGCCAAATGTAAAAACAAAACAACTCAAGTTTTCCCTCACACCCAACAAATTGACAAATATAAAGATATGTTATTTGTGACTGAGGGTATCCCTTTCTATAAGAGACTACTGCTCTGGACTCACAAAGAGCCTTCCAGTTGGTGAGACCCTGACACGGACCACCATTTCATGAGATGCATCAGTCACACTCATTTCATTCTCAATTCTGTTCTTCATTCGTCACTCTTCCCTTTTCAACTCCTCCCTTGTAGTCTTCCTCCACCTACCCACAATTTTCTATCCTTCATTATTAGAGTATAAGCTACTTGAGGTAAAAACTCTGTTATTTTTTAGCTTGTATTTGTATCCTTGATACTTAGTACAATGGCCTGACAAATAATGAACAATTAATAAATGCTCTATCTATCTGTCTATCTATCTGGTCTGTCTGTCTATTTATCTATCTATCTACCTATCTGTCAATTTGTCTATCTGTCTACCTACCTACCTACCTACCTACCTATCTGTATGTATGTCTGTGTCTACCTATCTATTTCTCTATCATCTTATGTAGATTTGTTGTGGGAGCAGCTTGACCCTAGAAAGGATCATGCTGCTTTTTGTTCTCTATAGCTCTTTATACCTCTATTCTAGAATGGGATTCCAGGGAAAATCTCTTAATCAAAGCTCAAGTATAGCTTATGTATTATATCTAGGATCTTCCCAAAAGAGATTAATAAGATCTCTTCATGGAAAAAGCATATTATATACAAAATAATTATCAATTATAGGACAGCTATTTATTTTCACCTCCACAAAAGAAATGCTTAAAACAGAAATGACTCAAAGACCAATTATACTATACATCATACCAATTATACTTTCCTGGGAGGCAAAGTGAAATTTGTAGGACTATTGAGCACATATTCTACTTTCACCTCAGAATACTATTTAGGTAGTATCTGGGTAAGTAGTAAGTTTCTCTGATAAAGGTCTTATTTCTCAAATATATAGGCAACCGAGTCAAATTTATAAAAATAAGAGACCATTCCCCAACTGATAAATGGTCAAAGAATATGAACAGGAGGTTTTCAGATAAATCAAAGCTATCAATAGTCATAGAAAATGCTATAAATCACTAAGAATAAGAGAAATGCAAATTATAACAACTCTGAAGTACCACCTCACACCTAGCAGATTGTGTGGATGATAGAAAATGAAAGTGATAAATGTTGGCAGGGATGTGAAAAAAGAGGTATAATAATGTATTGTTAATGGAGTTTCAACCTAGTCCAAAGTTTCTGGAGAATAGTTTGGAACTGTGCCCAAAATGCTATAAAAATATGCATACCCTTTTACTCAAAAATACTATTAGGTCTAAAGGAATCAAATAAAAGGAGAAAAGAACCTATTTGTACAAATACATATAGCAACTCTTTTTTTGGTGGCAAAGAATTAGAAATATAGGGTATGCTTATCAGTTGAGGAATGGCTGAACAAGTTGTGATATATGATTGTAATGGAATACTATTTACTATTTAAAAAATGACAAAGGTTTCAGAAAACCTGGGAAGATTAATGGTATAAAGTGAAGTAAGTTGAATTAGGAGAATATTGTACACAGTAACAGCAATATTGTAATTCAGTGATTCACAACAATTTCAAAGGACTTATGGTGAAAAATGCTATCCATTTTCAGAGAGAAAACAAATAAATTATGAGTGCATTCTAAAGCAAATTTTTTCACTTTCTTTTCAATTTTTTTTAAAAACATGGCCAATGTGGAAATGTTTTTGCATAATTTCATGTGACATAAGTATTGCATTTCTTGCCTCCTGAATGGGTATGGAAGGGGTGAAGAAAGAGTGAAAATTTGTCATGGAAAATAATTTTTTTAAATGAATTGCAATTCAGACAACTCTGAGGTACAACCACACAATTTTCAGATTAGCTAAGATGATAGGAAAAGATAATGAAAAATGTTAGAGAGGATGTGGGAAAACTGGGACACTGATACATTGTTGGTGGAGTTGTGAATTGATCCAACCATTCTGAAGAGCAATTTGAAACTATGCCCAAAGGGCTGTCAAATTGAGCATACCTTTTGATCCAGTAGTGTTTCTATACCAGTCTTGTATCCCAAAGAGACCATAAAGGAGGGCAAGGGACCCATATGTGCAAAAATGTTTGTGGCAGTCTTTTGTGGCAAGGAACTGGAAATTGAGTAGATGCCCATCAGTTGGGGAATGGTTGAATAAATTATGGTATATGAATGCTATGGAATATTATTGTTCTATAAGAAACAATCAACAAGGTAATTTCAGAGAGGCCTGGAGAGACTTACATGAACTGATGCTGAGTGAAATGAGTAGAACCAAAAGAGCACTGTATATAACAACAGCAAGATTGTGTGATGATCAATTTTGATGGACTTGGTTCTTTTTAACAATGAGATGATTCAGGCTATTTCCAATAGACTTATGATGGAGAAAACTATCTGCACCCAGAGGAAGGAATTGGGGACTGAGTGTGGATCACAATATAGTATTTTCACCATTTTTGTTGTTTGCTTGTTTGTTCTTTCTCATTTTTTCCTTTTGATCTGATTTTTCTTGTGCAGAATGATAAATGTGAAATATGTTTAGAAGATCTGCACATATTTAATATATATTGGATTATTTAGCGTCTAGGAGAGGGGGTAGTTAAGGAAGGAGGGAGAAAAATTTGGAATACAAGATTTTGTAATGGTGAATGTTGAAAATTATCTTTGCAAGTATTTTGAAAAACAAAAAGCTATTATTATATGCATAAAAAAGAAGTGATGCACGCAATGATTTTAGAAAAGCATGGAAAGACCTCCATGAAAGAATATAGTGGGAAAAAGGCCAAATCAGCAGATCATTGTATACAATAATGGCAGTATTATTTTAAGAGCTACTTTGAGCAACCAAGTCAATCTGTTTACATCCAGAAAAAGAACTCACATGCATATATATATATGTGTGTGTATATGTATGCACACATGCACACACATAGATTTGTGTCTGTTAGTAACCATCTCCAACTTTGGGGAGGAAGGGGGAAAAAAGAAAGTCATATGGTATACTTGAAAGGAACAACAAATTGCACATAATGGATCTGCAATTTCATGTACTATCCTTTCTTTTGGTATCCCATTTTATTATGGAAATGCTGGTTTGATTTCTTAAGTTCAGAATAAAATAAATAAATTTTAAAAATTAAAAAAAATTAATTGCAATACTTTTTTGTGGTAGTGATGATATAGAAAGAAAATAAGTGATCATTGTTGATTGGGGAAAAGCTAAACAATTATGGTACAACAATGTAATGGAATATTTCCATGCCACAAGAATAGGTGAAGATGAAGATGAAGAATTTAAAGAAACATAGAAAGAATATTTATTGTAGGATGAAGTAAGTAGAGTCAGGAAAATAATACATGTCTATAACACCATAAACAAAGAACGATAAAATAAAACGGAATGCTCCATGGTTGTGATGACCAAGTACAGACCCAAAGCAGAATGGGAAAAAAACCTCCCTTGGTTCATTATAAAGTGATTGACTATGGCATGGAATATTTACTACATGGTGAGAAGTGATGATGAAGTGAGGTAATGATTGACCTAATTTTTTTCCTCTTTAAAAAATTCTGACACATAGTAGCTCTTTTTGTGGTGGTGAAAATTGAAGGGACATCCATTAATTGGGGAATACCTAAACAAGCTGTATTATATAAATATAATGGAATACTATTGTGCTTTAAGAAATAACAAGCAGGGGCAGTTAGGTGGCACAGTGGATAGAGCACCAGTCCTGAAGTCAGGAGGACCTGAGTTCAAATCTGATCTCAGACACTTAACACTTCCTAGCTGTGTGACCCTGGGCAAGTCACTTCATCCCAATTGCCTTAGCCAAAAAGAAATAATAACAAGTAGACTAATTTCAGAAAAACCTAGAAAGGCTTACATGAACTGATGCAAAGTGAAGTGAGTAGAACCAGAAAAACATCATACACAGTAATAGCAATAGTATGTGATGGTTAACTATGACAGACAATTCTCACTTATACAATGCTAATTCAGCCATACAATGATCCAAGACAGTTCCAAAGAACTCATTAGGAAAAATGTTATTCACATCCAGAGAAAGAATTGATGGAGTCTGAATGCAGACTTAACCATACTATTTTTACTTTTGTGTGTATGTTTTCTATTGCTTTGCTGCTTCTTTCACAAAATGACCAAAATATGTTTTACATGATTGTACAAATTTACTTATATCAAATAGTTTAATTTTCTTGGGGATGAGGTATTGAAGAAGAGAGGGAAAAATTTGGAACTCAAAATTTTTAAAAAGTGAATGGTAAAATTTGACTTACATATAATTGGAAAAATAAATTACTATTAAAAATCTTGTTATAAGGGAAGCTTACTGAGTAGTAGGAAGGGTTATATTCGCCAATAAATCAATTAAAATGCATAATAGAAATGAAAGGTTTTTTTTTTTTTTTTCTGATTACTAAAGAGAACATCCCAATAGTCTTGGAAGGTATTAAGGTTTCAGGCTGCACCAAGATTTTTGGGACACTGTATAATTTACTTCCTACATTCCTAAATTGAGGGATTTTTGTTTTGTTGTAAAGAATTATGTAAATGGAAATTATCATCATGGACATAAATGGAGTTGTTTACATATTTTGGGCAATATCTCAAAGCAATTACAACCATCTAAAAGATTTTTTTAAATTGGTAAAGATAATTTTCCATTGGAAAACTGTTAAGGAAATAACTATAATATTTAATTTCTATCAAGAAAATTATTTAGTGCAATATTGTAAAAGAAAGAAATCCAAGACTGAAATTTGGACAGTCTCACCCTAAAGAGCAAAGTTCAGAGAAAAGTTTTTATAACTATAGCATATTATCTGAGCTGATTTATTTTTGTGACTGATAAGTCAAGTCTTCAGAACCTATCTCCTAGATTCCATTAAAGGGTAATCCTAAGGAATTTGGAAGTGCAATTTGCAGTAATATTGTCTCTTGAGCCAATGGCTCCATTTCTGCCATGAATTTCAATTGAGAATCATTAATCATAATTATTTTTTAAAAAGGTACATTTACTAAGGTTGTACAGTAGGAACAATTGATACTAAACATTTCTCCCAAAAAGTCTTGTAATAAACTCTCCTACACGTACAGGGAAAGTAGGTTCATGTTTAGAGACTCTTATGTGACAAAGAGTAACAAAGTTCTTGCTTGCAAGAAGTATTTTTATCCTCACTGTGAGGTGCTCACGAAATTCCCTTATGGTATTGTGGATTAAGTGACTTAATATTTGTAAAATGCTTTGTAAATGTTAAAACTATATAAATACCAGTAGTTTTTGTTATGATATAGTGTCTTTCCAGAGCTCTTTATAGAACTGTGAATTTACACTTCTGATGTAGACCAGGCACTCAGCTGTTCCAGATTTGCTGCCAGTATACAAAAGGTAAAATGACCATACATAAGTATTTTCAATGTGTTCCTATGAAAAATATTTATATATGTTGTAATGGAAAGCATATCGGACCCAGAATAAAGAGACCTTGGTACTCTACCACTCGTTAAGTGTTAATATTAATTATTGTTTGAGTCAACCTCTCAAAGCATCAATTTCTTCAACTGTAAAAAGGAGATAATATTTGCATACCTAGCTCACAGGGCTGTGGCAAGGAAAGTATTTTGCCCACCCTAAAGCACCATACAAATCTGTTATTACTGTGCATTCATCTGTTCTTTGGGCTTTAATGAGCACCTCTATATAGAGAGCTTCCAGTTTTCTTTCTCAAATCCTGTCCCTTTCTCCTCAGCTTCAAATCCCTAAAATTAACTGACTTTTGGACATTTTTACCCAGATGCCCCAGAGAACTAAAAATTTAACTTGGCCAGAATTAAAAGTGTCACCTTCTCTCAAAAACGACTCTTCTTCCTAGCTTCTATATTTTTGCTGATGTAACCATCTTTATTCTGAGACATTAATTCTTTCATCCCTTTCTATTCTTATTGTCACTATCTTTTGTTGAAGCCTTTGTTATCTCTCCACGCAAGAAAAATATTTATAACCTTCCTCGCTATTCTATTTTTAAATCCTATTAGTATGATATAGGAAAAATAGAGTTTTGGGGAACTGACTAGCTAAATGAGACCTAAAGGTCAGAGACATCATTAGTCCAGTATTCAATAAACCCAAGAAAACAAATAAACCCAAGCAATGGCTCTTTGATAAGAAATGCTGAGAATGCTGAAAAGCATTTTAGTAGAAATTAAGTTTAAATAAACATCTTACATTCCAAAATAAGTTTCAAACTTAATGACACACGTAAATGATCTTTGACAATAAAGTCACATTGTTAAGAAAACCTACATTTTTCACATCCATGATTCTAGGGAAAATTTGTAACCAAATGAGCAGTAGAGGAGAATCTTAACAGACATTGATTATAAAAAAATTTAAAAACATTTAATCAACAAAGGCAATATAAACAGAATAAGGAAATGTAATTAGAAAAAAAAATCATTGCAGCAAGTATATTTGATAAAGATCTGATATCCATGATATATGGAGAATTTATATACACATACAGAACAAGCAACATTTTCCAATAGATGAGTAGTCAAAGCATATGATCAAAAGTTTTCAAAATTATAAATTGTCAAAAGAGTATTAAAAAATACTCTAATTCCTAAGAGATCCCTAACCAGTGTATAGTAAGGAAAAAGGCACTGGGAAACAGAGTAGGCCAAGAAGACCCCAAAGTACCAAAACATAATAGCTAAGATCTATTGATAATGAAGAAAGATTGAATCCTTTATGTACCTACATTTATTTTTATTGAAGCTATTCAGTTGTTTCAGTCATAGCTGACTCTTCTTGATCCCATTTGGGATTTTCTTGGTAAAGATACTAGAGTGGTTAACTATTTCCTTTTTCAATTCATTTCATAGAGGCATACAGGGTTAAATGACTTGTCCAGGATCATATTTATCTAGTAAATGTCTGAGTTTTAGATTTGAACTCATCTTCTTGAAGAGTCTTTATGATTCCAAGCCCAGTGCTTTCTCCACTGTTTCAATTAGTGGGACTACATACATAAATAGTACATGCATACACATATATATACATATACATATACATATACAACCAAGTGTTAAATAAATCCAAGAATACAAACCATAAATCAAAACCTTTCTGATATTTTGCCTTTATCCAGAAAATTAGAAAAATTATAATAACCAGAAAGAGTTAATGTTGCAGGGAAACAACTTATTTACACAATGTTGGTGACAACAGTCTAAGTTCCTTGAGAGAAGAGATTGTTTCTTTTTTATCTTTGTATCTCTACTATCATCTGGTATACAGTTGGTGCTTAATAAATGCTTGTGGATTGATTGGTGGAGCTGATTTAATCACATTATTTAAAGAAACAATTTGAAACCAGGCAAAAAAAGGCATCTAAATTGTTCATAGCTGTTGACTCCTGTTAGCTACATACTTCAAAGAGGTCAAATGTGGGGGAAAAAAGATCTTATATATACCTATGTATTTAAAACAGAACTTTTTGTAATAGCAACATTAAAAAAAAACAAACTAACCTTAGAAACCAAGTGAGTTGCCCTGTGGAAATGCTTAATGAATTATGATATATGTGTAATCAATTTTTGCACTGTAAGAAATAATTGTGGGCAGTTGGGTGGCACAATTAGTAAAATGTCAGGTAATGTCAGGCTTGATGTCAGGAAGACTCATGTTCCTGAGTTCAAATCAGGCCTGAGACACTTTAATAGCTGTGTGTGACCTTGGCCAAGTAACAACTCAGTTTCCTCATCTGTTAAATAAGAGAGAAGGAAATGGCAAATTACTCCAGTATCCCTGACAAGAAAACCCTAAATGGGGAAACAGAAGCAGATATGGCTGAAATGATTGTACAACAGGAAATAATGAATTTGAGGAATTCAGAGAAAAAAATTGCCTAATAGAGAATGCTATAAGAACTAAGAGAACAATATAATGATCACATTCATATAAAGAAAAAACATTAAAATACATCAAAATTCTTTGTTTTACAGTGACTATTGTTGATCTCAGAGCACTGAAGATAAAACATGTCTCTCCTTAGTGAAGGTGGCAGACTGTGAGTGAAGAATAAGACCTATAATGTCTGATGTAGTTAGTATTATCGGAAGACTATTAAGCTGAGTGGAGAATGGATTGGAGTAGGGAGAGATGAGAGACCAACTAGGAGACTGTTGCAGTAGTCTTAAAATGCAAAGAGGCTTAAGGTGTAAAGGGCATGCATCATGGTAGTTGCAGAGTTAGAGGAAAAAAGCATTCACTATGATAGAAGGCCCAAGGTAGAAATGACAGGACTTAATAATTGATTAAGATTGGGTAAGAGAGAGGAGTCGTTATGGAGATCACCATAGTAGGATATTTAGAGGATGTAGAGAAGTTCAGTTTGGGACACATTGAGTTTACAATGTAAATGAGACATCTGGTTCAAGATGTCTAATAGACCATTGAAAATGTGTTAGGTAGATTAGGTTAGGTAGGAATGGTCAAGTAGATCTGCATAGAAATGAGAACTGAAGCAATGGGAGCTGATGAGTTCACCAGTGAAATAGCATAAAGAGAGAAAAGAATAGGGTCCGGGACAAAGCCTTGTGGGATCTCCATGGTTAACATATGTGGATGAAGATTCCATAAAGGTGGATCAGACATGTAGGAGAACTAGCAGAGTAATGTCATGGAAACCTAGAAAGAAGAGAATATTGAGGAGAAAAGGGTATTTGACACTGTTAAAAGCTGTGAAGAGGTAAAGGATGAGGATTGAGAAAAGACCATTGGATTTGTCAATTAAGAATCCACTGTTAACTTTTGAAGAGAGACTGCAGAGTTAAAAAGGGAGAAGAAAGCAAGTGGAGGCACCAATTGTAGATGGCTTTCTCAAGGAGTTTAGCCGCAAAGGGCAGGAGAAATATAGGACAATAGTTTGTGGTGATCTTCCCAAAACGCAGCCAGGTGATAAAAGTTCAGATCTTTTATTGTCTCCAATATAGCCCGGTTAGCTTAAAGGGCTATCTCTCTGCTTGGTTCCAAGAGCTCCCTCCGAATGTCGCCAAATCCAAGGATTCTGTCCTTCAGCCTCTGCCTCTGCTTTCTTCAGCCTCCAGCCAGCTCCACTCTTCATGTCATTCCGGTGAAATCTGACCAAGAGCCTCTGTCTGTTTCTTTTATCCAAGAGGGAGGAATTGTGGGATACGAGAGAAGGGATTATGGGTTTTCTCCCATAGTGCTCTCTGGCCCAAAGAGCTTCAAGGGAGGTGTGAACTCATAAAGGTACAAAGTTTACTTTGTGAAGCTAGCAAACTTGTGAACTCCAATGAGTACTAATTAGTCCTACTTAGTACCTTGTTTCAGGTTCTGCCCAAAACATCTTCTTGTAAGATTAGATCAACTCTAATTAGCAGTTTGTAAGGATTCCAACAATAGTTAGTAGGAATGGATGGATAGATGAATCAAGTGAAGGTTTTGGGGCATGGAGGAGAAATGGGCATGTTTTTAGACAGTAGGGAAGAAGCTAGTAAACAAAAAAGGTTGAATATAAATAAAAGAGAGGGAATGCAGAGGGAGCAATTTGTTAGAGAAGATAGGATGGAATGGAGTTCCTTGTGTTTGTTGAGTTTGCTTTGACAAAGAGAAGATTATCTTTTCATGGGAAACAGGAATGAAGGAGGAAATTGTAGCAATCAAAATTAGGGTAAGATGAGATAAGGGACTGGAGAGAAGTAGAGCTCTTTGTGAGTAGTTTCAGTTTTTTCAGTAAAACATGAAGCAAGCTAAGGGAGATATGTAAGAGGCTTGAGGAGAGATGAACACATTTGAAAAATTTATTGTGGTGAGTAGAATAGTGGATTGATTAGGGAGCTGTAAAATGATCACCTTATTGCAGTGAGGTACTAGTTAAAATTATATAACATAAACTTATTTCAGAGTCTCAACAAACATTTGTTAAGTGCCTACTATGTGCCAGACACAGGAAATACAGAGAAAAAGCATAAGAAAAAAGCATAAAAAGCTCACAATCTAATTAGGGAAGACAACACATATAAAGAAGCTGAAAGTGAAAGGACATGATGAAGACCTGCCATGGAGTGGAAAGTGATCTAAGAACATGTTAATTACAGAGTTGACTTCATTTTGCAGAATATTAATTTCTAGAAATCATCCAGGTGGGAAATGATGGGGGGTTATGGTTTCATAATTTTCTTTAGTTTCATTCAGTATCCCTTGAGTAAGAATGAAGGCAATAGATGGTGGGAGTAACCCAAGGCTGGGGGTGTGACAGAACAAGATCTATGACAGAAAAAAGAGGTAAAGGACTTCAGAGAATGGGACAGCGTAGAGGTGAACTGGTTTCCAAAGAGATGAGATGGGAAAGGAAAGAAATAGTTGGCAGGACAAAGGTGATGGCCTACCTGAGATACTGAGAAAGGTACCTTTGGCCTGGTAAGGCCAAAGAACAGTGTTTGGAGTTGCAAAGCACAGGTGGAATGACAACAGATTATGATCAAATAAAGGAATTTCAGAGTTTGAAACCCCAATACTTAACTCTAAAATAGGGCTTTGTAATGTCCAGATCATCAAAATGGAGGGACCGACATGGGAAACACTGGGGCCCTGAAGACAATCTGCATTTCCCTGTCCTATGGGTAGAAGGAGCTGCTTTCCATTGTCTGTGTGGCTGAAATAGGTGACATTTTTAAAACCAGGAGATTGGGACAGTCATTGTCTTTCCAGCTATGTCCAGGAAGGGTAGAGATCCTGTCTTGTCACCCACATTATGGACACTGTGAACTGAACTGAATAAGGGAAAATACTCCCCTTCCTTCCACCCCTTTCAAGTCCTGGAGCCCTGAAAAATGGAGTTGGGCTTTTAGTTCGGTCTGTTTGTCCTTTTCAGCTGCCAGCAATGGTATTTCCACCTGACCTAGGGTCAGATCACATTGACCTTGGAGGTAGGATTTCAGATTAGATGTTGCTGTCAGACTAACAAGGAAGCATTGAGAAGCCTGGGACTTGAGCTCAAGGAGGATTTCAGGCATGGAATTTGGTGTGACTGGGCTTATTGTTATTCAGTTCTTTCAGTTATATCTGTCTCTTTATGACCCTATATGAGTTTTCTTGGCAAAGATACTGGAGTGGCTTGCCATTTCTTTCTCCAGTTCATTTAACAGATGAGGAAACTGAGGCAGACAGGGTGAAATGATTTGCCTAGGGTCACACAGATAGGAGGTCAGTTTTGAACTCCTGAAAATGAGTCTTCCTGACTCCAGGCTCAGTACTCTCTTCTCTGTGCCATTTAACTGTGCAGACTGGGCCATTCAAGAACTGAAACAATCTGTGAATGATTTCCAGAAATACAACAAACAAGGTGTACAGCTTCTACACAAATACTCCAAGTAACAAATGCTTGTTGAGTAGGGGACTATTTGTCTTGGCATACAGAAATGCAAAAGGCAAAAAGAATTCATAAACAGATGAGGCATTTGCAGAGATCTGTAAGCATCTTTCAGAGAGAAATTGAACTGGGGATTGCTAGTTGTTGTAGGCAAAGTTCTAAAACCAGCTCCTTTTTCATTTTCAGATCTGATGTTGTAATGAAATAAGTCACTGCATGGGACTGAACATTTAACAGAGGAGAAGTTTACTTTGCCCTAACACAGGATGTATATACATCAAGGATACAGGGGAATTAAGATTCTCTGGACAAGGAACCCCTCCTCATCTCCATTCAGAACTCACTTCATCAGTCAGTCATTAGGGTGGACGCTCTATAGAGTAGAGCATCCACCCTCTAGCACTCTCCAAGTCTGAGAGATGGTGACTACATGTGGCTGAGTTAGGTGTATTCTCCAGACTAGTTGCATTAGGGAATCTGGGTCCAAAGAGATTTCAAGAGTGGAGAAAACTGTTTTAGGGAAGTCAGGGAAATTTTGTCAAGAAATCCTTGGTCCTATCACCAACATACCATTGGATCCTTAGCTAATACACAAGTTCCTATATAGGTATTCCAAGACTCATAATGTGATTCTTTAGTATGGACTTCTCTTCCAGCTCCCAGAAGACAACATACTTTGTAGCTTCTACTCTAGCAATTCCTTCCCATTAGATGTACACTTTTTGAAACACTCACCAGTAAAGCACAAATCTGCTGCTATCTTATATAATGTAGCATTAGTCCCTTATTAGTTCAGGGGATAACCCTATTCTCTTTCCAAGAGGTATACTGCTTTAGAAACTCTTCTCTCTCTGGGCCAGGTTCCCAAATTTTTGAACCTGGAGTTACTTGAGGCAATCTCCAGATGCTCTCCAGGATATCTCCCTTCATAGCTAGGTTATTTGTAGGGTCATTCTTCTTAGGAAATTATACTCCTTTACACAATAGTTGGGAATTTAGGAACACTCAACACAAACTTCTCTCTCAGATCTGTGTGGATAAACTTGTGTCTGTTTCTGCCACATACACCTATAGGAACTCTTGAAAATCAATATTTATTGAAGCTACTACTATCTCTTGGATCTAAAAAGACCACATTCAATTCTCTGGTGTCTGATGAAGGGAAACAGAAAGGCAAAAGGTCAGGAACTCTCCTGACTTTGTGAGTGAATTCATTTAGGTTCATATGATTCTTCCCCAAAGCCGCTATTATCAGATTCTGGTATGGGGGGATGAGAGACTGAGAACAAAGGGGTGGGATATAAAACATTACTTCCCCCTAAAAGAATCCAGGTAAGTTCTGTAGAACTCTGGTCTTCCTCACAGGACAGTCTAGAGGAATGACAAGAATTTTTCTTCTCAAAAGTACTAGCCAACCAAATGAATGGGGTGGGTGTGGGACGAGGCAGAGCCATTACTAAAGCTCATCTCTTAAGGGAGAGAGAGAAGAGAGTATATTGCTAGGTAAGTTGAAACACTACTATCAGCTTGACCATCATCTCCCCTCAGTCTCCAATGGAAATAGCCTAGGACCTCTAAGAGTCTCAAGAATAGCACCAGGCCTGCCTCCAACTCAGTCCCTATACAGTCATCATTGAGGGGAAGAAATCACTGTGAAGCAATTCCCTTTTTTTTTTTTTTTTCAATACTGCCACAACAATTGCTGACCAACTGAGACCACTGGTCCTGCTTCTAACCTAGCCTCCCCAATCATCCAGGGAAGAAATTCCTGGAAGGAGCCAACTAATCCAAAAATGAAAGAAGAGAGGAAAGAGAAAGATTGGGGGAGAGAAGATGAAGGAGAAGAAAGAAAAGAACGAAGAAAAGATCAGCAGCATGTGTCAGGCACTTAACATAAAACTATGACAACAAACCTTGACAACAATCATCTCCCCTCAGATGTAAGAGTAAGCCCAGAACTTTGGGAATAGCAGTGCTACTAGCCTGGACCTCACACCCATCATCCTGGGAAGAAACCAATCTCTGAGAAGATGTAGCCTGGCAACTACTAGTGAAGGGTCTGCAGCCACAGCCACTGAAGACCCAGAAAACAGAATTCTTGTTACCAAAGTCCTATAGTCCAACCTCAGATGTGATTCTTTCAGTGGAAATTACATTAAAAAAAGAAACATTACCATCTGCTTTGCAGCTGCACCAAAGTACCGTAGGATCTTTCCATCTGCCTCGAAGCTGAAATCTTCCAGATGCATTGTTTCATCCTTTAGAATGGGAGCATCTTGAGAACAAGAACAGTCTTACTTTTCCATTTGCCTACCCAATGCTTAACACCAAACTTTGCACCTAGTAAGGGCTTCATAATCACTTCATTCATCTCGGAACAGCCTCAAACCAGCCAATTAGTTTGGCTGTTCTTGACACGAATCTGAAAAGATCATTGCTCAGCACACTACTAAAGGGCCTGAGTTGCTCATCCAATGTCCCAAACAAAGGCTCCTTGCCCTGAACACACATCAAGAGGCAGCTTAAGACAGAAGCAACATTGTAAAGAGAACAAAGGAAGCCCACAAAAGGCTGGCTATAGCAGGCCCTCTCGGGTCCAGCCCAAATCCAAAGAACCCTAAACCAAAGGCTCCTGGGGTATCCCTAGAGAGCTGGTATAATGCTCGGTTATACACCAGTGGCCTTCTCTGGGTGGGGGTGGGGGGCGGCGTCCTGGTCTCCAATCAGCTTCCCTGGGCTTTTATTTTGGGATTTTCCTATTGGAATACCAGAGCTCCTCCTTACTCTCTCAGGTTCTGGCTCTCCTTTACCTCCCGATCCCACTCCATGCCCCCTCTGCTCTTTTTCCTTTTCCCCACCTACTGGGTACTTCTTACATCGGTTAAAATTTGGCATGAGTGGGTTCTGACACACCTCTTCCCAGGGCACCCCTATTTCTGGGATCCTCCTGAGGAAGTGAAGCAGAGGCATTTAGGATTTCTTCTTCTCCACTCTCCCCACTCTCTCCCACCCCTCGGGTCACATTAGTATAGAATGTCAGGGTGGGAAGGGACCTAGAAGTCACCTTCCCTTCTTCGGGCTCAATCCCCCACTGCTCTCCTATTCCCCAACAAATGACAGATGAGGAATCTGAGTCAATTTGAGTGGATGGATGGAGAAGTGAAAGAAGAAATAAAGGATGCCGGATATGCATGCAGTAAAGAATGAAGAAGGAATAGAAGGCACGTCTTGTTTTGTTTTTTCCCTATTAACATCAGTCCAATTCTTCGAGAAGAAAAAGGCTCAAAAGGAATGGAGACTACACCGGTTAGGGGAGAGAGGGGAGGTAGCATGGGGCCCTGCACAGGGGTTGGCAGGAAGGGAGACTAGTGTTCCAAGTGCGCGGCAGAGGCAGCATCCAAAAGGGAAATGGGAGGGGCGCCCGTTTTGCCTTTGCCCATCCTGCCGGGATCGGCCTGGGCTCCCGTGCCGGGAGACGCCAGACTCCCGTTAGGATACTACGCGGAGCACGACGGGTAGCCACAAATGCAAATCACCCCATGTAGCCACAGATGCAAATCACCCCGCGCTTAAAAAAAAAAAGAAAAAAGAGAAAAGTCCACCTCCGCAGTTTAGTGTCCGTGCCGGAGGCAACCAATAAAGCTTTTTGAATTTGAAACGGAAAGAACCGGCGGCGGGGTTACCGAAAGCAGTCCGGCCCAGAGAGGGCGGGTCCGGTCGCTAAGGAGGCTGGCAGAATAGCGTACTTACGGACTGAGGCGAGAAGGGGGGAGGGAGTGGGAAGGGCTGGGTAGGACGCCTGCGCAGAGCACACGGTGGGGCGGAGAGGGGCGGGGCACCTGCAGAAGGAGCGGGAGGCGGGGCGGGTAGCGCGCTTGCGCGGAGCGTGCGGCGGGGAGGGAGGACTTGTGTGTCTGTGTTGTTGTTCGGCGGCGGCGGCGGCGGCGGCGGTGGCGGTAAGATGGCGGCGCACGGGGGCTCTGCGGCCTCCTCGGCGCTGAAAGGGTTAATCCAGCAGTTCACCGCCATCACGGGTAAGAGACGCGGGCACGGAAAGGCGGAGAGCAGGCTCGGAAGCGGGCAGCCGAGAAGACCCGGGCTTCCCCCCTCCGTCCTCCTGCTCCCACTCCGAGCTTCCCTTTCGGCTCCCGCCCTCCCTCCGAGGCGGCGGCGGCGGCAGTGACGGGGTCCCGGGGTGAGGGCGCGGGCGCAGCCCCTCCCCAGCCTCGCGCCCCCCTCCCCCCGTCCTTCCCCGCCGCGGGACGAGGACGCGGGGACTTGCCTCTCGCCCCGGGGAGCCGGCGGATGGGGCCTGGCCGCACTCGGCGAGCCGGGGCCCCGGGGGTGGAGGGAGGGATCGGGCCCCGCACCCTGCCGGCCGCCGCCCTCAGACTCTTCTGGCCTCGCAGAGGGGTCTGCCCCCACCCCATGCCCCGCCACGGCCGTTCCACACCAGGAGGGCGGCGGCGGCCGTCCTCCCCCAGCGGCTCCCCAGAGCGGCCCCCCAGACTTGGGGGGGGCCGGGCCCCTGCGCCCACATTCCCGACCCCGGCTGGCGCAGGCCTCCGCCGAGAAGGTAGTGGGGGAGGGGCAGCGGCGTGAAGGGGGCGGGGGGGGGGGCGACGACCGGAGAGGCAGGTAGCTCTCACGGACTTGGGAGTAGAGAGGCAGCAGCTAACAACCTTTCCGCGTGGGATCCTGAGCAATGTTGGGGTGCCATGAACCCCCCAACATAGCGATGTAAGGATAGGGATGATGGTGATGCGGCCTTGTGCTGCTCTGGGAAGGCATGGCCGCAGAAGCGTCTGCAGCAAGGGAACCTTTTGCAGTGACAGTATCCGCAGCCCCTTATCCTGGGTTCTGCTGTGGGGCTGCACCTCAGAAAAGGACACATTCGAGTCCTCTTTCCCCGGGGGTTAAGAGCCATTTGCCATCCTGCCTACCGTCCCTGTCCTGTGCTTTTCTAAATGGTGCTGAACTTTTTTTTTTTTTTTTTGCATGAGTTATTAGAGGGGCGGAGCCAACGAGGAAGTTCTCTGTAAAGTGATTTGAGGGAAGAGTGACTCCATGTGCCTAAGTGTAATTTAACAGTTCTAGTGATTTTTTTTTTTTTTCCCATTTTGGAAGAAGGTCAGACTTAAGTGTATATATTATCCGTGAACCGGCTAAAAAGATATTTGCAGTATCGAAAATGTGTTTCTTCAGGACACCTGTGTTGAAGCTTTAACTGTCAAACAGGAAATTTTTACTGCTAAGAAAAAATGCCCATTGTTTTGAAATTTGGAAATTATCAAACTGGTGTTTATAATAAACTTTTGAGTGTTTAAATTTTTTTTTCACATTATTGATGTAGTTATAGAAAGTTGTAGATTGTGTTTTGTGCTATCATTTGTTTCGTAGAATTTATAAATGAAGCAAGGCTAAGAATGAGAAGTTATGTATAAGTGTACTGTAATCAATATTTGAGAAAAGTGAAATGCATTTTCAGGTAGGTATTGTTTTTTTTTAATATTTTGAAGGATTGTACATACTTAACGTATATCAGAATTGCTTGCTGTCTTGGGGAGATAAGGGAGGTAGGGAAGGAGAAAAATTTAGAACACAAAATGTCTTACAAAAATGAATATTGGAAATTACCTTTTTTTGGAAAAATAAAATATTATTAGAAAAATATTTTGAGACTAAAATGCATCTTAAGGGTTTGCAGACTATATTGTGTGTGTCAAGTCAGAATTAATGTTATTCAGCTAAATAGAACAATGGGTTAAAAAATGGATAGACTTGAAATCTAGAAGATTTGAATTTAAATCCAGCCTCAGCTACATGCTAGGGTTGTGATGGGGCAACCTTTCTGTTTCCTCATCCACAAAATGGGGATAATAGCACCTACCTCCTAGAGTTGTGAGGATAAAGTGAGGTAATCATTTGTACAACTCTTTGAAGAATTTACAGAACTATATATAAATGCTAGCTGTTATGAGGTCCAGGAATGATCTATTATTAGTCATTTATTTATTAAGACTATGTGCTATAGTAGAAAGAGTGATGGTTAGACTTTGTTGGACATCAGGCCCTGTAACTTAATTGTGGCCTTAGGCAAGTCATTTGACTATATATTCCTCATCTGTAAAAACTGAATGTATATTCTTCTAGGTTTTGTTTAGTTTTGTTTTAGAAAAGCGCTTTTCAGAACTTAAAGAGTAGTAGTCAATTGTAGATGTTACCTAGATAATTTTAGGTGTTTTTATTTCCTGGGGAGTTATAGGTGTTCTTTCTCATCATTTCTAGCACAGTTTTAGTTACAGATAAGTTACAACACATAGTAATTTCCTAAAAGGCTATAGCATTGACATCTGTTGTCCTGGTTCTTTTTCCAGTATTCTCTAATGTCTAATAAATATAAGAAACAATATAGATGTGAAAGGACTTTGAAAAGTCAGAAATACTCTGCTAACTTAATGTTGTAAAACTGTAATATTTCGTTATTTTATTTCCCAACTGTGATTGTTAGATCCTTTTTTACATTTAGATATTACCAAGAAGTTGACATAAATAGTTGTATTTAACAATAAATTGTATATTTCAATTTACTTTGATCCTGTATGTATTAGAGGTATGATTTTAAAAAAATAAATATATATGCATTTATTTTAATAAAGCAATAATTTCCATTAGATAGTAAGAAAATAAATTCCCCCTCAAAACTTAAAATATTAATTTTTGTATCTTAGTCTTTTCTTGCTGCTGAAAAAAACTGAATAGCTAGTATTTCTTTTTAAAGGCTTCTTAATTTGTAGTGATTATATCCAAAAGAAGAAAACATTTTTATTTAACTTTAGAAACCATTTTCCTTATATTATCACTTAAGTAGGCTTATATATCTGGGTTGTTCACATTGTAGTTACCTTTTCCTTAACCATTAAAAATTGGTCCTTATTTATTGTCAAGAAAATGACCTAATGACAATGCATAGTCTTTTGTGATTTGTAAAAATTTTCTTGAAGTTGTATGCTTAAGATAAAAGAAATCAGCTGTACAAGTATAAAATAGAGAATGTGAGACATTTCGTATGAAAAAGATCTGTAGATTTTAGATGATTACAAACTTAATATGAGTCAACATGATATGGCTGCCAAAAAATTGATTAGAAATATATTAAATATATATGTGAAGTAATAGTCCCTTTGTACTTTGTGCTGGAGTATGTTTAGAGTGTTATAGTGAATTCTGGGTATCAACTTGTATGAGAGGTTTTGAGATGGATTGTGTTTAGAGGAAGATGATGACAGTTGTGAGGAATTTTAAAACCATATGATCATATGAAGGAATTGAGAATATTTGTATGTAGTCTAGAAAGAAAAGACTTGATAAAGTATAAATTTCCTCATTTGTAAATGGACCTCACAGAATTGTTGTGAAGAAAACTTGGCCTATAATAAAATGTTATTATATCAGCTGTTATTAATAATTATGTAAAAAAACTGTTATTTTAGGCTCTGAAGTTGGAACAGCCAATTGAGCTTGCATATGTGCGCACATGTGTGTATATGTGTATGTGTACACATATCTACATATTGGGTAGACAGTCTATATGGAAAAGAACTGGATTTCATTTGGAAACTTAAGGAAGGCATTTCAAGCCTCTCCATGAAACCAAGCAAGGTTCATACTTTTTTTGTTTTCAAATTTTTATTAATGATCACCCTCATTTCCAAAAGTATCTTTTCTTGACTCCTCTATAGGGAGTTATCCTTTATGACAAAGGACTTGTAATTGAATTTACAGATTGCCTTAATCTCTGAAGAATTAAATTTACAGGCCTCTAAAAGCTCAATGAAGAAAGGGACATGGTGGGCATAAAAGACTGGTAACATTATTAAAGAAGAATTTCATAGGAGAAGCAAGGTAAAGGATATTATTAGAGAGCTATGATGAGGGGGAAGAAAATAAACCAGTTAAATAGTGAGTGAGGAATAGCATTGCATAGCCCAGATATTCCATTGGTGTCTATCATTTACCAGTAAGTCCCCAGCATGTTGGGTAAATCCCTTGTATTCACCAGAATTGGACAGAAGTGGGTGTGGCTGGGTTAATAATTTGTACTATTGGTGACAGTATGCACCTCAGTGTATTTGTGAATCTGTTAAATAAGTATTATGATAAGGAAAATTAACTTTATTCTGCTTGCCTCCAGGAAAAACTAGGATTAATATATATGACATATATGATGGGCATATTTCAGAAATTCACAATATAAAACTTCCTAACAATCAGTGACATCCAAAAATAGATTTGGTTTCTTCCATGAAGATAGGAATTTCTAGTCACTGGTGGTGATCACCCAGAGGCTTGTCTTGATTTCTTAGGTTCAGTACAGATTTAGAGGTTGGGCTAGATGATTTTTAAATATCTCTTCCAATTCTTATGGATCCCAGAGGGAAAACAACAATAAAACTATTATTTTGGAGGGTATTGAGTAATCCTTTTCAGATTTATCTTTCTAATTGTGTTATGTTTAGGCCAGTATTAGACTAGATCTCCTTGGCTAGAGCAAATAATTTATGGTCAGGGAAGAAAGGCATTTTGGAATTAAAATTGGCTATGAATTATTAATAGTTTATAAAGGAATTAAATTTTTGTAGAACTGAGAAAACAGTAACAAAAACTTATTTTTTGGTAGTTATTTTTGGAGCCATTTTGAGAAAAGCCCTATTAATCAACACATCAAATGAAAGCTTTTGAGTAAGAGCAATTGCCTGAACCTAAATATTTAGCACCCTCAAATACTGAACAATTGTGACAAATCACGTCTGTACTTATTCATTGAATTGTAAGTACAAAAATTCAGTGTGGCTCTTATCCTATTTTGTTATAGCCAGTCAAGATGATATTTCTTCATGAAGTTAAAAATGAGTACTGGAGTGAATTGAGATATTCTTTGAAACTTAAAAATAAGAGAATATTTGGATGGTGCCAAAAAATTAGAGATTTTTGATAATAAAGGTGTCAGTGATTTGGTTGAGGGCAAGAAAATAACTTATAAAATGGCTGCTTCATCTTTGATTCAATAAATTACTTTGCAGAAGTGCAACTTCTGCCATACAATCCTTTTGATTAGCTGCTGTACATTTTATGTACTTTTATGAAAAAAAAGTAAAAGAAAAAAATCAGATGTAATGGAATTTATTAAACAAGTTTTAAGGTATGAGTTGATCTAGATTTCAGGATGTTCAATATACCAGACTATATAGTCACAAATACTCACACTGGTGTTTGTGACTCTAGATTGGTTATTTAATCTCTACCTGAGTTTCCTCAGTTATAAAATAGGGATTATAATAATACCTACTTGCTAGTGTTGTTGAAGTCAAATGACTGAATATTTGTAAAGTACTTTCTTTCTTCCCCAATAACCGATCATAGTAAAGAACCTCTTATCACTAAAAAGTATTTAATATACTGCTTACTAAGGCAAGAAAGCATGTAATATATTTTGTAAGTTTTCCATCCAAAAAGTTTAAATTACTCAGAATGCCTCATTCTATTCTTCTTCTTCTTCTTCTTTTTTTTTTTGTAAAAATTAGATATTAATTTTTTTTCTCTTTCTGAGGTAATATGTGATAGCTGTAAAGAGGAGCTGTCTGTTGTGATTTTATCAGTTGTATCCCATATGCCCCTTGTGGAGTTTTATAGTAAAAGTTAATTCAATAATGAAATGGTAATTTTTTTCATTTTAGAAAAAAAGCAGAGATGCAGTGTAGTATTGGTCTGGCATTTTCCCCCAGCATCCTTCCACATCAGTGAGATTAGACTCCATTCTAAATAAAAGAAACTAACTGCATAGATAGAAAGATTTCTTTCCAGTTGATATGACTGTTTGGAATAAAAGCAAAACTTTTCTTCTCCTTATTTGCAATTTTCCTTTTTTTGTATTGTTTTGTTATTGATGAAATATCTTGGAATCTTTGTATAGGTCTTACTTTGATCCCATTCCACATATATGTAGTCTTCATTTAGATTACAATAATATATTAGAAATCATTTTAACTCCCAAGATAAATTAGTATTGGTCTGGACCCCCCTGATGTGACCTTAGAGCTTCAGGCCACCTTTTTTTTTAAAATAAATTTTTATTGATATGTTTTGTGTTTAGGTCACTTTTTTTGTCCCTGAGGCAGTTGGGGTTAAGTGATTTGCCAAAGGTCATACAGCTAGGAAGTGTTAATTGCCTGAGATAAGTTTTGAACTTGTGTCCTCCTGACTGGAGGGCTGGTGCTCTATCCACGACACTACTTAGCTGCTCCTAGGTCACTTTTTAATGTCTTTTTTCAATGTATCTTTTCTCCCTCGTAATCTCCCAGAGAGCCATCTCTTATTATAATTTTTAAAGAGAGAAATTTTAGCAAAACTAAGCAACTTATTGAAAAAGTAAAGGAAAAAGTAGGAAGAAAAGAATAATACATATATTGAATTGTAATGGCTTCCATGATATGAGACTTTGCTTCTGGCTTTAATTAAAGACATTCCCTCAATAATTTAATTTGAAGCTTCATAAAATGCCTAAATCCCTGCTATTTTCTCCTCATGTTTTAACCAGTCCCTGCTTATTTATTTAGTATCTTGATTTTCTTTGACCCTAATATGGAATGGGAGTAATGTGTGCGCACACATTACACACAAGTGAATTATATTCATTTGAATATGTGGTTGTATAAAGAAAATGCTTGCTGATCTGTCATCTTCTTCCTAGATACTATTCTAACTCTTTATGCTATAAGTTGGCAACTTTTCAGAGATTGTATACCAAATCTTCCATTTATTGAATTTTATGTTGGAGCTTTCCAGTACAGTGTTAACTCCTTGAGGATAGGGGTTATTTTTTGTTTGTTTATGTTCCCAACTTCTGGCATAGTATTGGACACATAGTAGGCATCTGTGAGACAGTATGTAATAGTGGAGAGAATATTGAATCTGGAATCAAGAATTTTGCAATGGCTACTAATTGTATAGCCCTCATCAAGTCATTTAATTCAGTTTGTAATAATTGTGTACTGTATGCTAAGGCTCTGGAAATACAAAGACAGAACAAAACAGTTCCTGATTTACAAAGCTTACATTTTATTAGAGGGAAATATATATATCAAAAATATTTATTTTTTATCATCTTCATTTATAATAGCATAAAAACATTCAGAGTAAATACAAGGTATTTGTATTGTAAATACAAGGTAATTTTGCAGAGAAGACAGCACTAACAACTGGTGGACAGGGAATAGTGCATCAAAAAAGTCTTTCTGTAGTAGGTGACATTTGAATTGTGCTTTAAAGAAATCTAAGGCTTTTTAAAGGAAGAGGTGAGGAGAAGAGAACATTTCAGGAAGAGACCACAGGAAATTCTGTGGTCACCCAGAAATATAGACACAGAAAGAATGTCCTGTATGGGGAACATTGTAAAGAGTCCAGTGTGATTTCATTGCATGTGATCAGTTTGAAAAGATCTTTTGGAATCACATTGTGGTGAAGGGCTTTTATGTGCCATTCAGAGAAGTTTGTTTTATACTAGAAGCAGTAAAGTACCATTGAAACTTCTTAAACAGGAGTGATAATTCTCAGATCTATTCTTTAAGAAACTATTCCCCAAAATTAAAGATCAAGTGAAGTTATGTTAAGAGTTTTCCAAATTAAAAACAAAAATTTATAAATATAAGTTATTATTTAAAATAAGTACTTGTATTGAAATTGTGAATTACTTGATGAAGAATTACAAAGAACTTTATTTCTTCCCACTTCAATTCAGTAACCACAGTGATGTTCTTTACTGTACAGATTTGACTATATCATTTCCTTGTTTAGTAAACTCCAATCACCCAATTTCTTTTAGGACAAAATTCCTTAACATTTTTTTATGTGTTGGATTCCTTTGACAAGACTTTTGGAGCCTTCTCAAAATAATGTTTTTAAATCCATAAGACAATTTCACAGGAAACCAATTTTATTGAAATAAATATATAATTTTCCCCATTCGATTTTCCCTACTCCAGACACCTAAAATTTTACTCCTAGTCAAGAACTACTGTCTATGATCAAAATACAATTCCTGAGATATTTAAAGCCTTTCAGAATTTGACACCAGTTTACATTTCTGGCTTGAGTGTATCTTATTCCTCTTCAAGTACTCTGTAGTTTAGCCAAATTAGCCATTTTTGCAATTTCTTTCATTATATCTCATTCTCTGCCTGTACCTGCCCTATTGGAATGTATTCTCTTCATCCTTGTCTCCTAAACCATTTTCTTTAAAGCTCAGCCACTTTTTAGATGAAGCTTTTTGTTATTCTTGTAGTTTTTACCTCCTTCCCTCAATAATCTTGTATTTACCATTTTCTTGTAATTTATCTTGTATATCAGAGGTGGAAAATCTTTTTTTTTCCTGCCAAGGGCCATTTGGATATTTATAACATCATTCATGGGCCATACAACATTATCAACTTTTAGAACTCCAGCAGTGAGAAGATGTAACTAGCTTTCAACTTATCATTGCCTGCAATTGTATTAGCAAATGATTTTTCAGCTGGCAGGTTGGTTATTTCCCCACCCTCTGGGAGAGGGGTTGTTGATTTATGTCTGTGTATCTCCAATACTTAGTATAGTGCCTGGCATAGAGAAGGCTCTTAATAATTTCTTTTGCACCGCTAGGTTTTATTCTTGGGAATAATGAATCCCAATGAATTAGGATTCATAGTACTTGAAGTTTAAAAAATAGTCATTGATTTTAAGCCAATGGCAGTAATATAGTAGGAATTTGAATAATGCCATATCTGACTACTTCATTGGTGGAGAGGGACAGAAGTGTGGTAGGATTGTCTCCAGGGTAAAAGATCTGCTAATAGAGAGATTCCAAAGAAATTTCATCTTTAACAGTTTGCCTTAGAACTCACCTTGGGAGTCAGTATCAGTTCTTAATATTTTGCATATATGTCATAAATTATGATAGTGATTATATTATAATAACTGACATTTCTATGGTATTAATGTAATTTACAAAGCTCCATGTTTTCACTTGGTCTTGACCACAGTTTTGCATTATTGTCCCCATTTTAAAAATAAAGCAAGGAAGGAGCAATGTTGTAATTTAAATTCAGGATTAGATTATTGGCTCCTATCCTGGGATTTGCTCCTCTTTTAGCCTTTAATAGCAGAGCATAAGTATAGCCATAGTTAAACTGTTCATTCTTGGAGAATGCTTGTTTAATAAAGTTATACAGTCCATTACAATTTTGCTTTGTGAATTATGTTCAGTGAAAAATCCAGCATAAAAGTTATTCACAACTCCCTTGTCCATCTAGCAGTTGCTTTCTTTAAGCAATGTGTGTGTGTGTGTGTGTGTGTGTGTGTGTGTGTGTGTGTCTGTGTCTGTGTCTGTGTCTGTGTCTATACTACTTGTATATGATAACTACAAGAAAGTTACTCTCTGGAGATTGCTGTGAAAAGAGAAATCTGGATGCATTACCATGCTTCCAAGTCACCTAGGTTCACTCCTTTGGCATTAGCCAAAGTTGTCATCTGTTTTGTTTTTAATCTTGTTATCCCAAGAAACTAGCTCATGCCATGCTTAATAAATGTTTATTTCATACTATATTAAGAATGTACTGTATCTATTGATTCAAAAGGACCCTCGAAGCTTCAACCATTACTGAACCTGAGATTTTATAGGGAGCTTGTGTTGAATAAAGAACAACAGCTGCTTTGCAACTTATTGTCTTAGACAGGCGCCTGGGACCCTAAGAAAATAACTTGCTTAGGGTCACAGAGCCAATGTGTATCACAGTGTCAGGGACTTGAATCCAGATCTTCTTGAGCCTGATACTGGTTCTCTTCACTTTGCACTGCAGGCACATTAAGAATGTACTCTTAAAATGATAGTTCTTTGGAAGAAATAAAAATTAGATATGTCCTGGAAAAAAAAATACCAAATATACAGGTCTGTACTCAAATTTTTTAAAAGCTAGATTTAAGAAAAAGGGCAACCAATATGCAGCCAGTACTGATTTAATATGGATTCAGGGCCTAGGTTCAGTTCTATACTTGCTGCTTAATTACTAGTGTGACTTTGGGCAGGTAAATTAACTTTTTTATTTCTCTTTTTTCCAAATGTAAAATAGAGCAGATTGGACTCTTTTTTAAAAAAGACTTTTTCAGGAAAAGGCAGGATTAAAGAGTATCAGTATTCTGGTATCAGCTACTCTGGTAGCTAAAAGAAATATAGTAACTTCCTTTTTCCAATAAATTGCTTCAGATTGAAAAAAATGTACCACCTTGAATCGTGATTAGGAAATGCAGGAGGAAGATAATCAGTGAGTCATTTTTCCAGGCCAAGTCAACATAAAGAGACAGATATAGAAGTCCATGGGTAGTAACAGACATGCAGAGTTTTGTGTTCGGGGAGAAACCCACATTAGAGCAATAGGGTGGTCTTTTCAGGAACCTTGTGGAGGAGGCATCAAGTGTTTATTGACACTACCTAGTCATAGATGTAGGTCAAACTGAGAAGAGGTTGTTTTTCTGGGTGAAGATCAGTTGTGAAATTTTGGATATTTGTTATTCTTTGTGACCCTATTTAGGATTTTCTTGGCAAAGATACCGTAGTGCTTTGACATTTCCTTCTCTAGTTCATTTTATGGATAAGGGAACTGAGTTAAATGACTTGCCCCGGGGTCATATAGTTAAGAGTATGAGGTCAGATTTGAACTCTGGTCTTTTTGACTCCAGGTCTGACACTTTTATCTAGTTACTGCATTATCTAGTTGTTCTTACTTTAATCCAATCTATTCATTTTATAGATAAGGAAATAAGAGGGGACTAGGAAAATTAAGTTCCCTACCCAAAGGCAAGATCTGAAACAAGCAAACAGCTTTGTGGTTTGGTGGAGTATCTAATTCTGAAGTCTGCAAAGAAATAACTAGGGCAGGAATCCCAGGTCAAAAGAAAGCCTGCTCTTCAGTTTCTCTGAACATTTGCAAGATGCAGAACTTTCTATATTGCTGATAAGCTATGTGCCACAGGAGTCTACTGAAACTCCATCCAGAGCAAGCCCACGGGCTTCTTGCTCAGACCCAAACCAAAGTCAGAAATTTGCAAAACTCAAATCAAGGAAGAAACAATCAGATCCTGTCTTGAGTTTTAGAGGGTTTTAGTAACATCGACAAGTTTGCATCTCCTCAGTCTGAGTTATTCCTGAGATCTTAGAATAATATGAAATCTTAATATCCCAAGGAGGCAGCAGTAGGATTAGCCCAGAGTTTCCCTTTAGAATTCTGTAGAACTTAGAGCTAACATAAATTCTGAAGGCAGAAAGTAGTTTGAAGGAATGAGTCAAAAAAAAAACAAAAACAAAAACAAAACTCCTATATAAAAACCTATTATGGTGACAGGGATGACCACAAAAACATCTATAAATAACACAGAACAATACAGCTAATTTCAAAACAGACTCAACTAGAATTCCTATAAGATATGAAATTTAAGGAAGGAGTTTAAAGAGTTTATTATGTTTTTTATAAGTGAAAGATAGTATTTTAAGGGGGTAAGTGAAAAAGAAATGAGAGCTATAGAAGAAAGAATTTGAAAGGGAATAACTTGGTACAAATTTATAAAACCCTGTCCAAATAACAAAACTCCTTGAAAATTAGAGATTAATGACTTCAGAAACCAGGAGAAAGAATTAAAAGACTCATTGAACTTCCTAAAAGTAGGACCCCTTCCCCCCCCCAAAAAAAAAAAAAAAAGCCTAGACAGCTTATAAAAACTTCATGAACCTCTTAAAACCAGAGGGCAAAGTGGAATCAGAAAGAATCTACCTGTCAGCTCCTGAAAAAACTCCCCAAATTAAAACTAGCAGTTATAGCCAAAATCTAGAGTGTCTATCTTGAGCAAAGAAAAAATGCTGCAAGCAATTGGAAAGAATTAAAAGTGCTGAGGATCCACAGGGAGGGTCACGTGTGATTTAATCCGTTATATAAAAGAGCTGAGAGTTTTGAGTATTATGTTGAATACAATTTGAGTACAAAAGGATATAGGTTTACTATCAGAAATAACTTATCCAAACAAAATCTGAAAATAATTCCACAGGATAAAATGTATTTTTAATGAAATAAAGGAAATAATGAAATTTTAAAAAGTGAAATAAAGCTTTCCTGATGAAAAGGTCAGAACTATATAAAAACTTTGAAATATGGCACAGACAGGCGTCAAGAGAAACATTAAAAGATCAATATGAGTAAGCCATAAGATACTAAATGAAAGTAAACTGTTTACATTGTTTACATTCAAAACCAAGGAGAATACATGGGTATCCTTTCTGAACCTTAATATCTGGCTTCCTGGAAGAAATAATTCTACAAGGCCTAACAGTGCTTCACTTATGTTGTGATGATCTTAAAAGAAGAATGGAAAGGGAGAAGAGGAATGGTAAAGGGACACAGGAAGAGGAAGGTTGTGGAGAAATTATTTCACATAGTTGCATAGTATACAAATAGAAGCCTATACAACAAAGAGGAAGTGGAGTGGAAAATGAGGCATTCCAAATGGGCAAGGAGAGAAGAATACATAAATTGAATACAGACATACATTTCACTGAAGGGAGGAAAGTAAAGAATAACTTATTAAATGGATAGAAGGTATGTTACAGGAGAGATTAGTGTAATGCAAAATAAACTTTAAAGATGCATAAAAACATTTATAATACTTTTTGCAGTAGCAAGAAATTAAAAGAGGGGTGTCTGTCAATAGGGGAATGACTAAACAAGTTACAGTACTACTAGCAATGGAAGCTATAATGATAGCAGAAATTTTTATCCCAATGTCATACTATTTTTGCTTTCTGGGATATTTTAATGCAGCATGAACTTCAAAAAAGTTATCTAGATAATTGAAACTGAACTATTTAATTCTCTGGGAAGAAAGTAATAGATAAATGTCTAGGGAAGCTAGTCTAAAGCTTGCTATTAAGTGACAGGGGATACTTCATTTTGATAAGATAAGCAACTAGAAAAAAGCCTTTAGAATTTCTTTGATACCTAGAAGCTGTTGGAATAGATAGGAATTGGTGATAGATGCACAAAATTAAGTGCCTTGTCTGTGACAGCACCAATATTTTTAGTTCAGAATTTAAAGAAAAAATAATATTAAGTTAATATTAGAAATATCCTAGAACTACATTTTTGGAGGAATATATAAAACAGGGTTATCAATTTGAACTGGACTGAAAATGTACAAATTCCAAGAGATACTTATATTTGGAATACTTGTATATCATGTTGAATTAAAATACTCAGTTCAACAAATATTTATTCAGAGTCTTTTAGGATGCAAGGAGCTCAAGGATCTTATAGTAAGGGACTAAGTTAATGCACATAAATCTGTGACAATAATTTTAACTACAGTACACAATATATATGACAATTGCATGAATAAGGTACAATTTAAAATGCTGTGTGAAATACAAGAGTAAAATAGTAGATATAAACTTGGAAACATAAGGAAAAGTTTTGTCTACATATAGAATTTCACTTCTTAAAATATAGGAACTTAGCATCAAAGATGGGGAAGGATAGGGCATTATAGAGTATAACAATACGTGAATTTATTGGGACAAAGTAAAAATTTCTTGATTTTTTTTTTTTTATTTTTTATTTTTTTACAATGAATCTTCAGGGTTTTACATTAAAGAACAATCCTTTTAATTTGTAATGTGTTCTTTTGGTGCTTTTGTTTTGAATATGTTTGAGTAAGTTTCTTAATGTGTAGCATGATACAAGATTGTGTTGCAATATTACATCTTTATTTGGGAAGGTTTGTAGTTCTGGAACAGTTCTTTCATATAGACATAATATAGATATTTCCCTTCGTGTGTGTGTATATCCCTCCCACAAATGGAGTAAGACTTAGAGGCCCAGTAAAAAAAAAAATAGTAGATGTTTTACAGTTTGATGAAAGCGCACAGATCTTAACAGGGTCATTTTGATAACTTGGTGGTTTTGAAATAGCTTTGAATGAAAAAGTGAATTTCACTAGTAAAAGTTGACATTTCTCATTCTTCAGTACTCCAGTCTTTGCATTGCCTTGTCCATAATAAGCTTTTTTTTTTTTTTCTCTAACAGTGATTAGCAGTAGTTTTTAACTGGTTTTCTTTCTGTTCTTCCAATTATAAACAAATATAAAGCAAAGTTCTTTGCTTGTTTTCTAAGAATTCTGTAGTGATAGTTTGTCAATTCTTGGCATTTGACTTGTTTCATTTTCAACTATAATTGTCTTTGAGCTTTGAAACAACTAATGCTTTAAACTTTTTACTTACTCCATTCCAACATTGCTACAATATCTCTAGCATTGAAGTATGCTCCAGAAAATTACTTTTTCATATTTCCTTGGAGTAATAGCTATTCTTTTTAAAATAGTTTTAAATTTTTTTCAAAAGTATGCAAAGATAGTTTTCAAAATTCACCTTTGCAAAACCTTGTGTTCCAAATTTTTTTTTCCCATCCCCTCCCTTAGAAAGCAAGCAATCCAATATAGGTTAAACTTAACATGTACAATTCTTCTAAACCTTATTTCCTTATTGTCATGCTGCACGAGAAAAATAAGATCAAAAAGTGAAAAAAAAAAACATGCAAAAAACTAAACAACAACAACATGAAAATACTATGCTTTGATCTATATTCAGTCTCCATAGTTCTCTCTGGATGTGGATGGCTCTTTCCATCAAAAGTCTATGGGAATTACCTTGAATCATTCATTGTTGAAGAGAGCCAAGTCCATCAAAATTGATCCTCATATAATCTTCTTGTTGCTGTGTACAATGTTCTCTTGGTTCTCCAGGCTTTTTTGAAACCAGTCAGCTTGTTATTTCTTATAGATCAATAATATTCGATTATATTCGTATACCATAATTATTCAATCTTTCCCCAGCTGAGGAGCATTCATTTAGTTTCCAGTTCCTTGTCATACAAAAAGGGCTGCCACAAACACTTTTGCACATTTAAGTCCTTTTCCTTTTTGTATTATCTCTTTGGGATATAAGCCCGGTAGACACACTGCTGGATCAAAGGGTATGCACACTTTGATAGCCTTTGAGCAAATTGCTCTCCAGAATGATTGGATCAATTCACAGTTTTACCAGCAATGCAGTAATGTTCATTTTCCCACATTGTCTCCGACATTTGTCATTTTTTCCCTGTCATTTTAGCCTGTCTGAGAGGTGTGAGATGGTACCTCAAAGTTGTCTTAATTGTATTTCTTTAATCAATAGTGATTTAGAGCATTTTTTCATGTGACTAGAAATGACTTTAATCTTTTCACCTGAAAATTGTCTGTTCTTATCCTTTGACCATTTATCAATTGGAGAATGGCTTATATTCATACTAATTCTCTCTCTCTCTCTCTTTTTTTTTAAGAAATGAGGCCTTTTATTTATCCATACCTAACATCCTATACTAAGATAAGATCTAAGTGGGTTCATGATAAAGAATGATATTATTAGCAAATTAGAAAGACAAAGGATAGTTTACTTCTTAGATCTGTGGAAAAGGAAGGAATTTGTGGCCAAAGAAGAACACTGTTGAAAGCAAATGGATAATTTTGATTATATTAAATTGAAAAGTTTCTGTGTAGACAAAATTAGAAGGGAAGCAATAAACTGGGGGTGGGGGGGTGGGAATTTACATTCAAGGGTTTTGATAAAGGTCTCATTTCTAAAATATATAGAGAATTGACTCAAATTTATAAGAATTCAAGCCATTCTCCAATTGATAAATGGTCAAAGGATAGGAACAGGAAATTTTCAGATGAAATTAAAACCATTTCTAATCATATGAAAAGGTGCTCTAAATTATTATTGATCAGAGAAATGCAAATTAAGAGGTAAATTGATAGGAAGAGAAAATGATGGATATTGGAGGGAATATGGGAAAACTGGGACACTAATACATTGTTGGCGAAGTTGTGAACTGATTCAACCATTCTGCAAGCAATTTAGAATTATGCATCAAATTGTGCATACCCTTGGATCCAGTAATATTTCTATTGGGCTTGTATCCTAAAGAGATCATAAAGGAGGGAAAGGGTCCCACATATGCAAAAATATTTGTGGCAGCCCTTTTAGTAGTGGTAAGAGACTGGAAACTGAGTGGATGCCCATCATTTGGGGAATGGCTGAATAAATTATGGCATATGAATGTTTTGGAATATTATTGTTTTATAAGAAATGACCAGCAGGATGATTTCAGAGAGGCCTAAGAAAGACTTACATGAACTGATGCTGAGTGAATACTAAGTGAAATGAGCAGAATCAGGAGATCATTATACATGGCAGCAAGATTATGCAATGATCAGTTCTGATAAAGTTGGCTCTCGTCAACAGTGAGGTGAATATTGTCATGAAGAACCCATCTGCCCCCAGAGAGAGGTCAGTAGGAACTGAATGTGAATCATCACATAGTATTTTTGCTCTTTTTGTTGTTTGCTTGCATTTTGTTTTCTTTTTCTTTCTTTTTCCTTTTCATCAGATTTTGATCTTATATTTGTGGAAATATGTATAGAGGAATTGCACATGTTTAACATATTGGGTCACTTGACAACTGGGATAGAGGATGGGAGGAAGAGAAGGAAAAATTAGAACACAGGATTTTGTTAAGGGTGCATGTCAAAAATTATCCATGTATAGATTTTGAAAATAAAAAGCTATAATTAAAAAAGAAATGAGGCCTTTATCAGAAATATTGAATGTAAAACATTTTTTTCCAACTTTCTGCTTCCCTTGTAATCTTGGCTGCATTGGTTTTATTTGTACAAAAACTTTACAATTTAATGTGATCAAAATTATCCATTTTGCATATCTTAATGTTCTTTAATTCTTCTTTGGCCATAAATTCCTTCCATATCTACAGATCTGAAAGGTAAATTATCCCTTTCTTGCTCTTCTAATTTGCTTAGATCACCCTTTATGTTTAAATTATAAACCCATTTTGACCTCATCTTGGTACATAAGGTGTTAGATGCTGGGGAATGCCTAATTTCTGCCATATTATTTTCAAGTTTCCTCACTCAATTTTTGTCAAATAGTGAATTCTTATCCTAGAAGCTGGAGTCTTTGGGCTTATCAAACATCGAATTACTTTAGTTATTGACTTGTTTCTTGTGAACCTAACCTATTCCATTGATCCATTACTCTTATTGATCTCATTCCTCTTCCTTCTCCTCTCCCTTCTCCCGCCCCTCCCCCTCTCCCCCAGGAGCTCACTTTCTATTGAGGAAGACATATAAACAATGATGTGCATAAAAATTAAACAATTAATGGAAGGTAATTTCAAAGGAAAGCGGCTACTAGCATTTGAGTGAGCAGAGGGTGAGATTGGGAAATGCCTTGTACAGAAGGTGGGATTTTTTTTTTTTAATTTTTATTTAATAATTACTTTATATTGACAGAATCCATGCCAGGGTAATTTTTTTACATTATCCCTTGCACTCATTTCTGTTCCGATTTTTCCCCTCCCTCCCTCCACTCCCTCCCCTAGATGGCAAGCAGTCCTATATATGTTGGATATGTTGCAGTATGTCCTAGATAAAATACATGTTTGCAGAACCGAACAGTTCTCTTGTTGCACAGGGAGAATTGGATTCAGAAGGTATAAATAACCCGGGAAGAAAAACAAAAATGTAGATAGTTCACATTTGTTTCCCAGTGTTCTTTCTTTGGGTGCAGCTGCTTTTGTCCGTCATTTATCAATTGAAACTCAGGTCTCTTTGTCAAAGAAATCCACTTCCATCAAAATATGTCCTCATACAATATCGTTGTTGAAATATATAATGATCTCCTAGTTCTGCTCATTTCACTTAGCATCAGTTCATGTAAGTCTCGCCAGTCCTCTCTGTATTCATCCTGCTGGTCATTTCTTACAGAACAATAATATTCCATAACATTCATATACCACAATTTACCCAGCCATTCTCCAATTGATGGGCATCCATTCATTTTCCAGTCAGAAGGTGGGATTTTGAATTGTCTTGGGGGAAAAAAAAGAACCAGAGGTAAGGAGAGATCAAGCATTTTGGTTATGGAAGAGCAGCTAATGAATAGACATAGGAATGGAGCACTTTATGTAAACAGCAAGTGGGTCAATGTGGCTGGATCTTTCATGTGGGAGAATCAAAATGTAAGAAGAGTGGAAAGATAAAAAGTGCTTTCTAATAGACTTGGAGTGCTGTTGATTGTTGAAGAGTTTTAAGAATGAAGAGAATTTTGGACTTCACCCTGGAGTGAATAGAGAGACATTGGAGTTTATTGAGTAGAGTAGAATAACATGGTTAGCTCTGAGCTTTAGGAATATTATTTTGGCTTCTGAGTAGATGAAGTAATGAAATGGAAAGCTATTTGAAGTAGAGAGATCAACCAGAAGGATCCTAACAGTACTTTCGTATGAGATGATGAAAGCCTGAACAAGGGTGGTCTCTGAGAATTGAGAGAAAGGGTCTGAAGTAAGACTTGACAACTGATTAAATATGTGGAGAGAGAAAGGAATTGAGGATTACTGGGTGATTGGGATTTCTTTCTTAAATGAAATAGGATTTTTTTAAGGTAGTGCTTCCACTTAGACTTGTAGGATTATTGTTCTGATAGAATTTCTCAGTTCAAATAAAGTTATAGAGGGATTTGAGAGAAGGCACTAAAATAGCAGGCAGAGTTTGGGGGTTCCAAATCAACTCAGTAATGGAGTTAGAGAATAGAGATCAGCGGCTCATAGGTTATAAACTGATAAAATGTCTCTGCTTGTCACAGGGACCAATCATCCATGTTGGTTGTAATTAAGTACAAAATAGCCATTTCTTCCTTTTGTTTTCTTTATTCTTTGAAAAATAAAATAGTTGTTCAGGCAAATTGGAAATATGTCAGATGCATCCTTTTATGTTTCCATTTCATCATTTGTTAAATTCATTGTTTTTATTTTAGCATTATTTAAATTAGGTTAGATATTATCTTTCTAGCAGATTTGAAGGAAAGTTCTTTTTTTTTTCTCAGTTGATAATTGGCTTGCTTGTCTTTGTGTGCCAGTTTTATTTTTTTAAGAATTATATCTGTATTCATAATTTGGTTGGTTCTGCTTTTTTTTTTTCACTTTGTATCAGTTCAAAAAATCTTTCCATGAGTGTAATGACCGCGCTAGCACCTAGGATACCTCAGAATCAGCCGGAGTCAGGATAAGCAAAAGCCCTCAATCTTTATTCTTAGTCTTAGACGCAGGATTGAACAGGATGGGAAGCAGAATCTCCGCGACCACATTCTCCCTTGTCTACCTCAAGAGTGTGTGTCCCTGGCTAGTCTTCTTGCTCCACCCCCTAGTCCCTCCTACAATCCTCTATACACCAATCATTGAGCCAGTACGTATAGTGGAAAGGACCATTTTCCAAGCATATGCCCATAGAGTATTGTCCAATTAGTAGTTAGCCTCAAGCGCTCCGCAGTCCTGACCTCAGTGCATTGAATTCAATAGTCTCAGCCCTCTACACGTGAGCATGATGTTTTTGGTTTTAGTATATATCTCATCACCTAATCTGTTTCATATTTAACTACCTACAAGTAAAATTTAGAAATCTTAACTTCTAAACTTTAATTGTGGGGAGGTACAGATAAGCATACAAAATGTAAAAAAACCTAAACGAACCCAACAGTAACTAGTGATTTTAGTATTATTACACAGTATATATTTATTGTAAAAATTTGTCTTTGACTTTATCTCTTTGCTTTCTTTTTTTTTAGGTGCAAGTGAAAGTGTGGGGAAACATATGCTTGAAGCCTGCAACAATAACCTGGAGATGGCTGTCACAATGTTTTTGGATGGTGGAGGAATAGCTGAGGAACCTAGTACCAGTTCAGCTAGTGTATCTTCTGTCAGGCCACATACAGAGTATGTTTCCCTTTTCCCCCAACCCTCCATTGTTGTGTGGTTTTTTTCCCCCTAAGCATTGTGTTTTTAGGAGAATTACTTAAACTATCATCTTTTTTGGGGGCAGGAAGTAATCATCTTAAAAATCCTACATCAAAAGAAAACGTTTGCAAGTAAAAATATTAATGTATTAAGGAACAATTTTTTTTCACTGAGTTTATTTCTGCAGTAATTATCTAGGGCAGGTTTGTCCTTATTTTATGGATGTGGAAATATGTACATAGAGGTCAAGTGATATGTCTGAGGTTACATGGCCTGTTACTTACAGAGTTGGGATAAGAACTGAGGTCATCTGATTCTTTGTTTTTTAATTGGATAAATTTGATTGACCATTTTTTATAAAATTAGCTATCTGGGAAGAATTGCATTATATTAATGATACTCATTATAGTGACTAATAATCTTAAGAAAGGTTGTTAAATGCTTGAGATACAAGTATAACTTCATTAGGAATAGCTAAATATGTCCTCAAGAAAGTCAAAAATAGTATAGATATTATAGCAGCATTTCTTATCAAAAACCTAGAAACAAAGTAGGTGCCCATAAATTGAGGAATGGATAGCAGATTGTATTGGCGTATAATACAATATGTGCTCTAGAAAGGACAAATATGAAGACTTTTAGAGATCTTTGGATGACTTGGATGAACTGAGACAAAAAAAGAGAGAGAGAGAAATATGAGCAAAATTTACCAAGTGAATACAGTGATATAAAGGAAATCCAAACTTGAATAACACAACGATTGTATTGAATAATCTTGATTCCAGAATACTGATAGTGATCTATAACTCCCAGGCTGAAAGTCTTTGAATTATAGGTGTGGATTGAAGCATACACTGGTATCTTTACATTTTTGTTATAAGGGAGTGTTCAATGATGGTTCTTGAGAACTGACAGCATTGTGAATGGAAAAGCTATCAGTTTATCTTTAAAGGAACTGTTAAAAATTTTAAAGTTTACTAAAAATATTTTGAGTTAGAACTAAACCATAGACTAAATCTAAAGGACCAGGTCATAGCTGCCATCTCCTTGTCTTTACATTTTTAATCCCAGTTTCCAGTCATTGTAATTTGTTTCAGTATAAAGTTAATTTTCTTTAAGTAGGTAATCATTTTTTAAGTGATTGCTTTATTTTAAGGTATGCTCTTTGTCATTGGGGGGGCTTAAATTGGTTTCACCAAGAAAACTGGTCTATAATTCTATAATGGAAATCAATATGACATAATTCCATTTCCATAAATCTTAATGATTGTTACTGTAACTTTTATTGCACCATGCTGACTCTCCTTATGGAAAAATAGAACAAGTTTATGTTTTGTGAGAATAAAGGATAACTGTATCTGATTCTCCACAGTCTGACTAAAATTAAATTTCATTGCTTTTAATCCTGTCAGATGTGAAGTCATACTTCAAAGCCATTTTGATTTGTATCTTGGGAATTTAAATATGAATTTTTCCAAGTAATTAAAAAAATTTTAAAATCTAATTTATAGTTTATTAACAATATGCAAATCAACTTGGTTTTCCATATGTAATATACCATCAACCAATTAGTGGACATAATCATACACTGGAGAAAACAAGACACAAGTTTTGACTTAGATTTGGGAAATTAAGAAATGAAAAATATAACTAGCAGTTTTGACATCCTGAGGAAAAAACATTCATGGCCTTTCAAATCAATTGTGAGGGGATAGAACACAGACATTCTAGGATACTTTTGAGGCTGCTAAAAGGAAGGTCAATAACTGAGAATGAGCTCACTTGGCTTGTAATCTTTGGGGAATGAGTTAGAGAAGGAAAAGTATAATATCTGGTAGCTTCCTGTGGTTTAACTACCTATTCTTGAGAGTTCATTTTTTTGCCTCTGAGGAATGAGTATAACAAAATTTAAAATTATGTGGTTTTTAAAAAAATCATAATTTTATGCCATCTTAATTTTTGATACTTAGGGAAGTCCTTTTGAGCATTTTAAAATCACTCCACCATAGTTATAACACTACACAGGTAACGGCTCCAAAGAAAAAGCCATCAATTTGGAACATAAGGTGTAATAGTAGCAAAAATGAATGTCAAGTAAAAGAAATTCTACTGGAGCCCTCTTTATGAATATCATAGCAACTAAAAATCGATTTACCATAATGATCATTTCATTCTTCATGAAGCAGCAATGAGAGAACTGCTATCCTGGACCTGTTTTCTAAATAAAAGAGGCGGGCAGGCTAGATGGCACAGGGGATAGAGCACTGGCCCTGGAGTCAGGAGGAACTGAGTTCAATTGTGAACTTAGATAATTAACAGTAAGAAGTTGTGTGACCCTAAGCAAATCACTTACCCTCTTCAAATGCCTCTTCAAAAAATAACAAAACCTCATGATACTTAATCTCAAGAATAAACTGATATGCACGTATGTTGTCCATAGCTTGGAGACAGCTGACAGACTGGTTGTAGGTACAGAATGCAATCTCAGACTTTACCCAATTGTGTGCATTTATCTTGCCTAATTATACCTTTATGTTGTGAGAGAGCATCTGGAAACAAACACCTATTGTGAATCTAAAGTTTTGTGTAACTTGAGGCTTAATATCTCCAAATATTTATTCAGTTATTACTTTCTGACATGTTTGTAGATTCCTTATTATTGAGGCCATCTCTTGGAGCATTTTATGCTCCAAATTTTTCTCTCTCCCTTTCCCTTATGCCTTTTCTCTAGACAGCAAGTAATCCAATTTAGGATTGTACATTGCATATAGTGTTCTTCTAAACATATTTCCACATTTATCATGCTGCACAAGAAAAGTCAGATCAAAAAGAGGAAAAAATGAGAGGGGGAGAAAAAACAAGCAAACAACAACTAAAACGGTGAAAACACTATGTTGTGATCCACACTTAATTCCCACAGTCCTTTTATATATAATGCCTTTTGTTCAGTGATTCTTTTAAAGTATATTTTACATCTGGCCTGATTAAAAGAGTATATTGGATATGTTATTTGGAATATAACTGGTAACTCTTGCTGATCTTCTAGTCAGCTCAGACTCCCAAATTTTTTCTTGTTAATTCTGTCATATAGTTAAAATTGTTGAAATGCCAGTTTCTTTTTTCCTTTAGCATTATTATTATTTTTAACATCAATTCTGTGTGCAAAGAAAAGAATTACATATGAAAACATAATATCCACACTGCCCTGTTTGTCTGCCCTTCTGTACTTGCAACCAGTCTGTCAGCTGTCTCCAAGATATGGGCAGCATACATACATATCAGTTTATTTTTGAGAGTTAAGTCTTTATAAGTTGTTTTCCTTCTCACAGTAATTTTTTCCTAATTTTTTTTTCTTTCTTTTTTCCTAATTTTTTTCATCTTTTCTTTCTCGAAATTCTCAGTTTTATTTCTCCAAATACATGTAAAGATAATTGTCAACATTCATTTTTGCAAAACTTAAGAATTCCAAATTTTTCTCCTTCCCCTCACCTTTCCCCTCATCAAGACAGCAAGTAATCTGACAATGGTTAAATAAATGTGCTATCCTTTTAAACATATTTTCCATATTTGTCATCTTGTGCCAGAAAAATCAGACTGAAAAGAAAAAATAAAACAAAAGAAAGAAAAAAACAAACAGGTAAAAATACTGTGCTTTGATCCACAGTCTCCATAGATCTCTCTTTGGATGTGGATGACTTTCCATTCCAAAACTATTGATTTTGAATCACTGCATTGTTAAGAATAACCAGGCCCATTAGAGTTGATCATCACATAATCTTCTTGTTACTGTGTACAATGTTTTCTGCATCTGTTCATGGTAAGTCAGTCTTTACAGTCTTTTCTGAAATCAGCTTTCTTGCCATTTCTTATTACAATATTCTATTACCTTCATATACCATAACTTATTCAGTTATTCCCAAACTGATGGGCATTTACTCAATTTCCATTTCCTTGCTACTACAAAAAGAAATGCTATAAACATTTTTACACATATGGGTCCTATTCCCTTTTTTTTTATGATTTCTCTGGGATGTAGTCCCAGTACTTTGATAGCCATTTGGGCATAGTTCCAAATTGCTCTCCAAAATTGTTAGCTCACTTCACAATTCCATCAACCACATATTAGTGTTCCAGTTTTCCCATATCCCCTCCAAGATTTATCATTAGCTTTTCCAATCATCTTAGCCAATCTGAAAGGTATGAGGTGGTACCTCAGAGTTGTCTTAATTTGTTGTTTTTTTTTTTTTTAAACTTAGTAATAGCCTTTTATTTTTGAAACACATACAAAGATAATTTTCAACATTCTTCCTCACAAAATTTTATGCTCCAAATTTTTCTCTCTCCCTTTCCCTTATGCCTCTCTAGACAGCAAGTAATCCAATTTAGGATTGTACATTGCATATATAGTTCTTCTAAACATATTTCCACATTAATCATGCTGCACAACAAAAGTCAGATCAAAAAGGGGAAAAAATGAGAGGGAGAAAAAAAGCAAGCAAACAACAACTAAAACAGTGAAAATACTATGTTGTAATCCACACTCAATTCCCACAGTCCTCTCTCTGGATGAAGATGGATCTCTCCATCATAAGATCATTATAATTGGCCTGATTCACCTCATTATTGAAAAGAGCCAAGTCTTGTGAATGTAACCAATTCCATTACCTACTCATTTCTTAGTCAATACCAAATAGTTTTGATGACTGTTTTTTTATAATAGAGTTTTAGGAGTTAACAGACTATGCATACCCTTTGACCCAGCAGTGTTTCTACTAGGGCTTAAATCCCAAGAGATCTTAAAGGAGGGAAAGAGATCCACATATGCAAGAATGTTTGTGGCAGCCCTTTTTGTAGTGGCTAGAAACTGGAAACTGAGTGGATGCCCATCAATTGGAGAATGGTTGGGTAAATTGTGGTATATGAATGTTATGGAATATTATTGTTCTGTAAGAAATGACCAGCAGGATGATTTTGGAGAGGTTTGGAGAGACTTACATGAATTGATACTAAGTGAAATGAGTAGAACCAGGAGATCATTGTACACGGTAACAAAGACTATACAACGATCAATTCTGATGGATGTGGCTGTCTTCAACAGTGAGATGATTCAGACCAGTTCCATTTCCTATGGTTCTGTGACTGTTTCCCTTTTGTTGTAGCATAGTTATATTTTATTATTATATTTGTACTTTTTTCCTTAGCCTTTATCAAATTTAATGGGCAGCAGCCACTTTATTTTTAATTCTTTGTACATTTGGTCCCTTTCCTCTTTCTCTGATTTATTTGAGGTATACAAACTAGTGCTGGTATCTTTAGGTCGCTGATTAATTTGGATGTAGTTCCAAATTGCTTTCTAGAATGGATGTACCAATTTATAGGTCTACCAACTATGCATTAATATACCTGTTTCCCTAATGCCTCTCCAACATATTCCCATTCATTTTTTGTCATCTTTGCCAATCTCTGATCAGTGTTAAGTGTTATAATTTGCAATTTTCTAATTATTAGTGGTTTGGAGCATTTTTCCTGATCATATTTCTGACTTTGAAAACTGTCTCTTCATATCTTTTTATCATTTATTCTTATTATAAATTTGAATCAATTCTTCATATATTTTGGAAGTGAGACCTTTATTAGAAAAACCTGATATAAAGATTTTTCCTTCAGTTAACTCTACTTCCATCAGTTTTGTTTCTGTAAAACCTTTTCAATTTGATATTTATGGTATGACCTTTTAAATCTAAATATGTTTAATTATTTACTTTTAATTATAGATAAAATACATCTCCATTTAGGACTTATTATTATACTGTGAAATATTTGTAATTATATTTTGGGAGAATCTTATTGGTATATTTCAACATATACAAACTACAAATTGACATACATGCATTTGACTATACACATTTGTACACAGATTTAGCGATGTATTATAAAAGTTTACATAATAACCATTTGCCAAAAAAGGTAACAAATTCCTCTGAAAGAGTTTGCCAAATTTGGTATTTAATGAAGTAGAGTAGAGAGAGGACAGTTAAGTAGTACAATGATAGAGTGCTACTCCTGGAGTCAGGAAGACTTTCTTCCTGAAGTCAAATCCAGCTTCAGATACATAATAGCTGTATTGCCTTGGGCAAGTCATTTAACCTTGTTTGCCTCAGTTTCCTCATCTGTAAAATGAGCTAGGGAAGGAAATGGCAAACCACTTCAGTGTCTTTGCCAAGAAAGCCCAAATGTAGTTAGATAAGACAAAAAAATAACTGAACAACAATCTAAATGGAGGGAAAGTGATTGGAATCATCAGGATTCCAATTTCTATGAAATTAAGCTTGAAAATTGCTTTAAAAAAAAAAAAAGTTCTGGTCCAAGATTCCCTGGGGAAGGTCTATCTTCAGAGACAATTTTCTTCCTTGAGTACTTGCATTTTATGGATCTTTTCCTATGGTCAAGAGAAAAAAAAATAAATTGTGCCCCTTAATGACTTTTCAGTCTATATTAGGTACTCCAAAGCCTATTTGATGTTTGCATTTTAGAAGAATTTGTTCTGAATCAGTATGGGTCGTAACAATTAACATATTTTTTATTATTACAAAACGTAAATCACAAATTTAGACATTGCATTATACAAAGAACAATAAAGAGGAGAATTAATACATGGCATCTATATATTTAAATTTTTTAATGTCCTTTTTTTTATTTTTAAAAATAAACTTTATTGATATTTGATATTTTTGTCACCTACATTACTGTATACTTCTCCCTTCTCTTATATTTAAGAATTTATTTTTAAAAAGAGGAAGGAAAAAAGTTAGCAAAATCAATCAACAGAAAGAAAAGTGAGATGTTATATGCCATGTTCACATTGACTGATGTAAAGAATTAGTATGGGGAGATGTCTCTTATCTCTTCTTTGTAGCCAGTGGTGGGATCACTGTAATTCTAGCTTTTTTCTGTCATCTAATAATTCTTCCTGCCTCCTTACCTTACTGAAGCTCTCTTTTCCCCATTTCGGGCTTTAGTTTAGATAAATATACATAGTTTATATAAATATACATATATATGTATATACATACACACACATACATATATATGTGTGTAAATCCCCAAGATTTTCCTCTCCTGAGCCTGTTAAGTTATATGCTGACTGGGTTCATGAAGAGAGACAAATCTAATTGCCTATCTCTTGTTTTATATTCCTTTTGGTTTTTGGAAGAAGAAAAAAGAACAAAAAAGACAAAATACAGCAAAATGAAACTAGCTAGTAAAAAACCTCTGATATTAAATGCAGTGGGCCATACTTAGATGATCTCCTCTCTCTACAAGTAGTGGGGAGGGAGGTATGTTTTCAAATCTTTTCTTTGGTGCCATGCTTACTCTTTATAATTTCACAGTATTTTTAATTGTTTTGTTATCATTGTTCTTTTCATTTACATTGTTATATAAGATGTGTATGTTTCTTGACTATGCTAACTTTTACATCAATTAAGTCTTTCCACACTTCTCTACATTTTTCATGTCCTTTGTTTCTTACAGAACAATAATATTGCTATTTCTCAGTGTTTGTCTATTTATTTCTAGTTCTTTGATTTCACAAAAAGTGCTGATATCTGTCTATCTATCTATCTTATGTATCTATGTCTACATTGGGGCTTTTATTTTGTAATTGATTTCCTTGGATCATGTGTCTAACATGGATTCTCTGAGTCAAAAGCACATGAACATTTTAATCACTCTTCAGATAATTCTGCATTGTTTCTAGAATGATTGTGCTTCTTGCTTTTTCAGTCTCCACTTTAGACTTTGATAATGAGTCATTGTATTTTGTATTTCCTGTTTCTAGCTCTTCACTTAGGCTTTTTTTTTTTTAATATATAAAAAATATAACTTGTTATTGACAGAACCCATGCCTGGGTAATTTTTTTTACAATATTATCCCTTGCACTCACTTCTGTTCCAACTTTTTCCCTCCCTCCCTCTACCCCCTCCCCCAGCTGGCAAGCAGTCCTATACATGACAAATATGTCACAGTATATCCTAGATACAATATATGTGTGCAGAACCGAACAGTTCTCTTGTTGCACAGGAAGAATTGGATTCAGAAGGTAAAAATTACCCGGGAAGAAAAACAAAAATGCAAACAGTTTACATTCATTTCCCAGTGTTCTTTGTTCAATTGAAACTGAGTTAGATCTTCTCTTTGTCAAAGAAATCCACTTCTATCAGAATACATCCTCATACAGTATTGTTGTTGAAGTATATAATGATCTCCTGGTTCTGCTCATTTCACTTAGCATCAGTTCATGTAAGTCTCTCCAAGCCTCTCTGTATTCATCCTGCTGGTCATTTATTACAGAACAATAATATTCCATAACATTGATATACCACAATTTACCCAACCATTCTCCAGTTGATGGGCATCCATTCATTTTCCAGTTTTTAGCCACTACAAACAGGGTTGCCACAAACACTTTGGCACATACAAATAGATCCCTTTCCCTTCTTTAGTATCTCTTTGGGGTATGAGCTCAGTAGTAACACTGCTGAATCAAAGGCTATGCACAGTTTGATAACTTTTTGAGTATAGTTCCAGATTGCTCTCCACAATGGTTGGATTCGTTCACAACTCCATCAACTGGGCTTTTTGACATTTGTTTTCTCATGACTTAGTTTGTGCCATGGGCCTTTGACAAACAGGAAATGTCCATATGAACTTTATAAAACTTTTTATCATAAACACTTTCAGGAACCTATCAGGAACCTTGTCAAGCTTTATAGAAAAATTATACCTACGTGTTCCTTTCCTGAGGAAGTTGAAGGGTTTCCCAAATGGATTTTCATTTCTGATTGCATTACACATCACAGCTTTCTTAAATTTTAGATAGTAATAGAGGAGTATATTTATCAATGTTTTTATAAATATCCTAAAGGAGTGAGAAATTTTTGAACAGAACTTTTCATATCCCAGAAATAGTCTAATAGACTTCTTTTCGGTCTAAATTAATGATCTCATTCATTATGCATATGGAATGAGTGTCTAAGTTACTATCTAAGTAGGAAAGGGCAACAACTCTTTAATTAAGCTTGTCATTATTTTTGCCATGGTGGTACCTTTGTTCCTCTTTGTATCTGGTGGTTTTCTTTTCTTCTTCTTCTTCTTCTTCTTCTTCTTCTTCGTCCTAGTCTATTCTCATTGCAAAGGCAGAGAGGGAGTGGGTGTTTCATTATCTCCTGCCTCACTTAACTGATTTGTTAGACAAAAAGAAAATCAAAAACTATTCCTGTGGTTATAGAGCCTTGTATCATGGGATGATCCTATAGGAAACAGGAGTTCGTGGAGTCCACTGGCAATCTGGGCAGAAATGTAGTAGTATAAGATCCCTGACTTGGAAGTCCAGAAACCAGGATTTTAATTCCTGCCTTAATTTTACCTTTTAATATAATAGGTAATTTTTGCTTCTAAGAGAAACAATTTAATAAAACCACTGGGTTTTAACATTTTCTTTTTTTCCCTCTTCTTTTTTTGTAGAGATGAAGTACGAGCTCCAATTCCTCAAAAGCAGGAAATATTGGTAGAACCAGAGCCCTTATTTGGTGGTAAGTTTTCTTCCTTAGGAATTATTTGGCTTCTTTGTTTTGCTCTATATTATAAAAAACTGTAGAAAATATGAAGCTCTATTTAGAGGGTTTTTGTGACAACTGAGTAGTCAGTTACATACTTTGAAATCTGCTTGGAAATTTTGTAATATTCAACTTTTTGAGCAATAAAAGTGTTAAAGATAGTATTTAATTTCTGAGTATCAAAAAAAGATGTTTTCAAAGATTATTAATACGCTTTAATGAACATGATACTATGATTTAGTAGACACCTGAATCAAAAATTAACAGCTACTTGGCAGTCTCAGAATGTTTTCACTTTACTAATTATTAGTTCAAGTAAGTCTTTCCATAGTTTGTGTTCATTATGTTTATTGTTTTCTTAGAGCCCAAGAATATTCTTTTATAGTCATTTAACACATATTAGGGTGTTTTTTAATATATCTTTTTATTTACAAGATATATGCATAGGTAATTTTTGAGCATTGACAGTTGCAAATCCTTTTTGTTCCAACTTTTTCCCTACATGATAAGAATCTACTTGCTTTCCAGTTCTTTACTACAAAAAGTACTGCTATAAATGTATTGAAATATACTGGATCTTTTTTGGGAGTGGGGGGTGGGGAGGGGTCATTGACCTCTTTGGAATATATAGCAATCAATCCTTTTCATTGGAGGTATGAATGGTTTAAATATTTCATTTTTATAATTGTCCATTATTTACAGAATAGCTATACTGGTTTTGTTTTGAATTTATTGTGGAATATTATATAAGATGTTTTTCTATGTGTAATTTTTCTATTTTGATGCTCCTTTGTTGGATATATTACCTGTAAGATTCTTGTAGGTTTGAGTTAGTTTCTTTTTAAACACTAAAATTCTGATTTCTATACTGATTCACAGCTCTACCAATATTGAACTATTGTTCTTGTTTTTTTCATAACCAGTCCAATATTGACCATTCCCATCTTTTGCTCTTTTATTGAATGTGGGGTGAAATCCGTGTTATTTCGATTTCTGTTTCTCTTATTAGTAATTGGAACATTCTTTCATATGCTCAATAGCTTTCAGTTCTTTTGAGAGCTGTTTATTCATATCCTTTAGCTAGTCTATTGGGGAATAACTTTTTCGTGTTTTATATATTGTTTTTGTCTCTGTGTCTTGAATACCAAATGGTCATCAACTATGTCTGATAAAGATTTTTTTCCCCCAATTGGCCACTTCTCTTCTTAGTCTAGGCACATTAATTTGGTTTGTGCAAAAATTTATCACTTTCATGTAATTAAAATAATTGTTTTATTTTTGTAATTGCCTCTATCTTTTGTTTGGTAAGAATCCATATTGCTACCCATATCTGTGAAAGTTATGTGATTTACTTCTCTACTAATTAAGTTGGATTGATGGTCAGCTTTCTGTTTTGAATTTATTGTGAAATATTATATAAGATGTTTCTTTATGCCTAATTTGCCTAGTCTGATGCTTCTTTGTTGGATATATTACATGTTAGATTCTTTTAAGTATGAGTTAGATTAGTTTCTTTTTAAACACTGAAATTCTGATTATATCCCCCAAACTAGCATTGATCTTTTTCTTGATGTAATTTATCAAACATGTCCTAGTTGAATATATTGATGTGAGAAATTTATAGACCAAACAATTTTAGGATTGAGTTTAATAAAAAAAATTCTGAGCTAAATGTTTACTTCTCTTTTTTTATAGCTCCTAAAAGACGGCGGCCTGCTCGTTCAATATTTGATGGCTTTCGAGATTTTCAGACTGAAACTAGTAGGTATCTGTGGAAATTTTTTTCTTACCTTTGTCTTGTTCACTAGCAATCAATGCTTTTTAGATATACTATGTAGTATAGTGAATAGAGCACCAAATTAAATCAGGTAGACCTCAGTTCTTAGATACTTAGATATTGGGATTTAAAATTGAGATAACAATACGTATACTATCTTCTTAAAAGAATTGCAAGGCTCAAATGAATGTGTGTGTGTGTGTGTGTGTGTGAAAAATCCTCATTGAGATCAAAAGCTTAAAATTTTAAGTCATTAGATTATAGGAGGCCTATTACATACTAGCACTGAGAGAAATAAGGAGATATACAAGATCTAATCAACAGATTAGATATTTCAGGATCTCAAAAATAAAGAGTTGGCTGTAGTTCAGCAGGATAATACTTCCTATTATAGTAGGAATAGTAGGCTTAGTTATAGTTTCTTTCAGCTAACGAGTAGCATTTGTTTCTACAGATGTTTTTTCCCCTTTTTTGTGGCTGGCTTTTTTTGTGGACTAAGTGCCTTAGTCCATATAATTTTAGAAGGAATAGAGCAGTGCATGAGGAACCTCAGGATAAGAATAATTATGATTAGGGAATTAATTTTGAACCCTTTGACCAAACCTTATCTTGGTATTACTTATTTAGAATAATCAGAGGATCTTACATTCTTCTAAGGAGCTCTTTTTCTCATACTACTACTAAGTACAGTCAAGGATGGGACAGCTTTACAGCTGCTACCAGCTTGGAACTTCTGAGGATTTGGGAGCCAGTATCTCTTTAAGAGATGAATAAATAGCAAAGGAAAAATGGGGGAAAAGGGTGGAGGAGAATGGTACAGCACAGTGTCTGGTCAGTTTCTTATCCCTTTTCTCTTAAAATCCAGTTTTTAAATTAAAGATAATATTTTGTATTGATGGTACATTTAGCTAACATCTAGTTTCATTTCCACCTTCATTTATAGAAAAACAGCTTTTTTGCTTTTTAAATTTCTGTTTCATTGAGAGAAGTTTTTTATATATCTTTTTTTGATATATGTACCTTTTGAAAATGTAGTGCCTTATAGTTATAATGTGAATATTTTAATTATATCAGCTTTTGCCCAAAAAGTTTAATCAGATCCATTAAAGAATGCCATTTCTTATTTCATTAAATTCATTTCTCTGTTTCTTCAGTTCGGCAGGAACAAGAGTTGAGAAATGGAGGAGCAATAGATAAGAAGCTCACTACCCTTGCAGATCTTTTCCGACCACCTATTGATCTTATGCATAAAGGCAGCTTTGAAACTGTAAGTTTTTTAAGTTCCAAGTTTCAACAAAATGCTTCAAAACAGTGGAGAAAGTTTTGAGCATCTTTTTTTAATGCCTTTATCTATTGATTATTAGACCATTCTGCCTTTTTTTTTTTTTTTTTTTTTGAGTACATATTATTTTGTTAATATGTTTGGAAGTAATTGTCAGTGATCATTATTAGGTGATGTACCCAAATTCTTTTGAAGATCAACATTTATAGAAGTTTTTTATTTTATTTATTTGTTTGTTTTTGTAGAAAAATTCATCAGGAGATAACAATAATAATGGAAGGAGGCCATAGATAGTAGTTCCCAAAGCTCATTTTTTCTAGTAGATTCATCTTCCTTCTCCAATGAAGAAAACCATCTCAGAATTGGAAAGACACATTTTAATCTCTGCCTAAGTAAGAATTCTTTCTACAACATAGCTGAGCAGGGAATGGTCAGCCCAATCTTTACTTAAAAACCTCTTGCGAAGACAGAATCTTTTCTTAACTTAGCTCACCTATTCTACCTTTTAGTAGCTCTAGTTAGATGATTTCCCCATAAATCAAGCCTTCGCCTAATTTTTCAGAGTGATTTTACACATTATCAAATACCTGAACCAAATTACTACTTTCTCCTTAAATCTTCTTGTTTCCAGGCTAAATACATCTAGTTTCTTCACTTGATCTTCATATGATACTATCTTATGATCCATTCATGATTTGAAGGCCCTTCACTGTCTGGATTTTTCCCCTCTCATTGCCAGCAGATGGTTTGGAGAAGATTGGGCTCAGTGTTCTCTTTTACTCATGTACTCTTGGTGACTTAGACCAAGATTGCCAAGAGCTTTTTCCTTGTCTCCATTTATTTACCATTGCTAAATCTTTCCTTGCTCTGATGATGGTGCTTATTATAAATGGGTAAATAAGAGAAAAAACTTCATTACTGGGACATGTAGAGAAGTCATTCTTCAAAAAACAAATTTCATGGTTTTATAGTTGGGTGTAAACTTCCCTCAGATTATTAAATAAATCTTAAAAATCTCCTTCACCTAAATATGGTTCTTGAAAAAATCTCTCTAGATGTCTTCTGATTGGGAACACTAGGAAATATCCAGACCTTAAGTGCCAAAATATCCTGCTTGCTCTCATTACAGATATTGTTTGAATTCTACTTCTAATTTATATTGTGGAATTCTTTCCTCCACAGGCCAAAGAGTGTGGTCAGATGCAGAACAAGTGGCTCATGATCAACATCCAGAATGTGCAAGACTTTGCTTGCCAGTGCCTCAACCGGGATGTCTGGAGCAATGAAGCTGTGAAGAACATTATCCGGGAACACTTCATTTTTTGGCAGGTAAAAGAACAAGGCTCAAGAAGAGTTAGAAAAGCCCCTTATGTTTAGAGGAAAGGAAATGCAAAAATTGATTTTGAATTAACTGTTGTCATTTTATAAACTAAAACCAACCCTGTTACTATGATCAAAATAAAATTTAGACTGTTGGGAGAGGGGATACAAAAGAGAAAACCAAGTTATCCACTAAAATTGCCTTACTCTCTTGATTTAAAGAACACTAAATCAGAAATCAGGAGAGCTTTATTTCTAGTCCCATCTCTTTTAGTAACTTTGTGGCCCAGCACAATCACTTCATATGTACTAAACAAGATCAGAGCTGTCTGACTCAAGACCACTGCCCCACTTCTAAGGGCAGCCAGAACTAGAATAAAATGTAATTCAAAAATGTATAATGAAGTAAATACAAAAATTTAATAAATTAACAGGACAGTTAGTTAATGCAGTAAATAGTGCTGGGCCCTTGGTCATAAACCTGAGTTCATGTGTGGCCTCACTAGCTATGTGACCCTGGGCAAGTCACTTAACCTTGTTTACCTCAGTTTTCTCATGGATAAAATGAGTTGAAGAAGGAAATGGCAAACCAGTCTACTTATGTCTGCCATAACCCCAAAGAGAGGTCACAGTCAGACACAACTGGAAAGACTAAACAATAGCAATGTTAATTTATGGTTTTCTATATTAACATGTAGATTGCAAGGATCTGAGTTTGACACTACTGCTTTTTCTTAAAAGCAAGGTCTTTGCCAGCTTTATAATCCCTTAATTGATTTTAAATAAATTACATAAAAAAGTTTTTTAACCTTAATCTAAATGTTAATTTAGAGTGTCTTAGTGCTACTTAATATCATCCTCCCCATACCTTTGCCCAGTTTGATTGGGAGTACCTTGAATTTTTCAATTCTATCTTAAATCTTATCTGTATTTTCCTTCTTTGAAAATTGCTGATTGTCATTTTATGTTAAAGTAGCAATTGGTAATTTGTTTTTTGAGATTAGTCAGCTGTTTAATATCTTATAACTTGACAGGTATATCATGACAGTGAGGAAGGACAGAGATATATACAATTTTATAAATTAGGAGATTTTCCCTATGTCTCCATCTTGGATCCACGGACAGGTAAGATAAACATAAATTTATCAAGTCATTCAGGTCAGTTCAACAAACATTTATTACATGCCTTGTACATGCATGATACTCTCAGGTGCTCAGAAATAAAGATTAAAATGGATATGGTTCCTGTCCTTAAGTAGTTTGTGTCCTATAGAATGTGATGGGAGTGGGCTGGGGACTGAGAGAGGAATATGCCTTGTATTCAGGTGTAATATGAAATGAACAGTGATGATACAAAAGACAACCCCAGAGAAAGTATTAGAAAGTTTTAGAAATTTATTAGAATGGAGTGTATACTCATTAGGTGACTCAAAGTTGAGGAATGATTCTTAAACACATCAGGAAGCTTGTGATAGTCCAGAGAGGAAATGATGAGATTTTAAATTGTAATGAAAAATGGTTATATAAGTGGAAAAGGAGGATAGATATAAGAGATACATAGAGATAACAATTAATATTTGGTTAGATAATGTTGAAGTAGGAAAAAATAACAATCAGATCAGGGATATAATGCTTTTGAGTCTGAGTGAATGAGGATGAAGGTAAAGAAAGGAAACATTAAAAGGAAAATGATAATTTCAGTGTTCGACATACTGAAGCTGGTGCCGGTAAAATATCCAAGTAGAGGGTCCTGCTAGACAGTAGAATAATAGGATGGGAAATTAGGATACTTAGTGGTAGTGGATGTATAGATTTAGGAAGATAACAAATAATGATAGCATTTGCGTCCATCAAGATTAGAGAATGCATAGAGAAGGATTAGGACAGAGACCATACTTGAGTTTCAAGAGGAGGAATAAGATAGAAGAACCAAGAAAGAGCAGGGTCATAGAACCTGGAGAAGAGGGTAAATTAAGAAAAATATACTGATGGGTAGTGAATCAGATGTGACAGAAAGATAAAGAAGGATGAGGGCTCCCAGATTTAGCCAACAAAGGGGTAAATGGTGACCTTTGAGAGAGAGAGCAGTTTGAATTTAATGGAATTAGAAGCTAGATTGTACATTCTGCTTACAAGTTTTATTAGTTGCAAAGTGCACTTAAAATTTTATTACTAGAAACCTATTTGTTTTCTGTGTGACATACTGTCTTATGTTACCATACTGCTCCATTTTCTGAACTAGTTAATATAACTACCTGCGCTCTTCTTTCAGAAACTATTAGTGCTGCATCAGCATCCTAAATAAATAAAGAGCATGTACTTTTCCACCTGTGGTCTTTGCTGGCAACGGCTAGATTACCTAGTCTAAATAAATATAGTTTTGCTCAAGAAAGATATTTAACACATACTACCATGCTTGTATGACTATCAGGTGTGAAATTCCTATTTCAGTGTAAATGATTAAATCCATTAAAAATGGCTCCTGTGAAGATAAACTCCTTAACAATAATTCTAAAAACATTATATATACATAATTCATAATTCCTTTTGAAAGGAAGATGGCAATGAATACCTTTCCTGGACCCCATTGAGCCTCCCTTGACATGAGGCCACACAGACTTTTCAACTTCAACTGAGAGAGAAAAATCCCTGCTTCTTGATTTGCCCACTAGAAGAGCAACCTTCTCTTTGCTACAGCCCTCAAAGAAATGAGACACCGAAATAAGTTGGTACATCCTCCAGAAGATCAAAAAAAGAAGACACAGGGAGAAATAGCTTGGCTCACTTGGCTTGCTAGGATTCAAGATCAGTAAGAACAAAAGATCCAGAAAAGAGAGCAAAAGACCTGTGTCTTGAAACTCTAGGCAGGTAATATGGACCTCCAGACATATTCCATTGCTCTTCAGTTCCTTCCCTGGAAGATTAGAAGCAAATGTCTTATTTTCTACATTCACAGCTCTGCCCTATCTGAAGGTCAGTGGAGGTCAGTTCCTCCTTTCCCAACGAAAAAAGTAATTTTTGAACCAAATAGGTCTTTGTCCTATTAATGAATAGATACTTCCTCAGCTCGGTCAGTGTGACTCATTGGGGACCACTTTCCTGGCTAAAGATGAATGGAGGAAAGGTGATGTCTTTTGTCTCCAGCTCCAGATGGCTAAATGGTAGCAGGTAATGAATCTGACGTGGTAGTGGTGGTCAATCAGTTAATATACCTACTGGTTTCTGATACAGTGCTTGCATCTGTCTGCTGTGGCCCATATGATCTAGTTGTAATAGTAATTAATGCCTCATACTTTTGTAACCCTTTATAGTGCTCTACTAAGAAATTATACTTTAGCATCAGTTTATTTTCTGCAAAGATCTAATGTTGTGAAATTGTTCACATGGAAAGATGTTGAACATAAATGCTGTTTCATTTTCTTCTTCAGGTCAGAAGCTAGTGGAGTGGCACCAGCTAGATGTGACTTCTTTCTTGGATCAAGTGACAGGATTTCTGGGTGAGCATGGTCAACTGGATGGACTCTCCAGCAATCCCCCCAAAAAATGTGGCCGCTCGGTAAGTATAAGGGTTCAAGGAATTCTAAGCATAGTTCTATTTAATATAATATGTAAGAAGATTGTCATATGTTGCCATAGATGAAATTATGAAATTATGCTCTATTAAACCAATGTTTTGTAATGTGTCCAGAGTGATTCTATCCTTTAAAAAAAAAAAATTCTTACCTTGTCAGCAAGAAGCAATGTGAGTCTTAGGGAAAAGATCACGACTGGTACCAGTCACTATGAGGTGACTAACCTCAGTTTTTTGTCTGTTCTGTTTTATGGTTTTTTTTGCTGGGTGGGGGTGGTTGACCACGTTTTACTCATAGCCATATTAAAAATTCTGTCATCAGTACTATCAAAACTATAGAAACCTTCATTTCTGATAATAGAAATACAAATATTCATTGGGACTAGACTTGTTAGAAGTTTGTTATCCTCTTCAAAACCAACACCCTCTTAAAAAATATATGGGTGGTGTAGTGGAGATTAAGACAAACAGTAATGAAGAATTTATAAATCTAATTCCTTTTCAATTATAAGACTTCAGAAGAAAAATTAGAAGACTTCCTATCTCAGTGACTACCTAAAAATGACTCCTTTTTGGAATAAATGGCTCTCTTCATCCCCTTAACATACCAGATTTTCAAAAGTTTTACTGGATTATTACCCCAAAAAGTAGTGAGTTTTTTGCCTTGTAGTTGAAATCATAGAGGAAGGTACAAAATACCAGGAAATTACTGTTCTTAAGTTGATCAATCAATAGCTACAAGAAATTGTGGGGATAGTTACATCAATTCTTCAGATCAGCTTAATTGTGCTTAAGGAATTCAGTTTGATATTTAAGCAGAGGATTTAGTTGTCTTGTTTTAGAATATTAAACTTTAATTTGTTAAAAAAAATACTCACAGAATGGCTTGCTAGCATCAAGAATTGAGACAGTTAACTAAGTGTTCTCTTCTGTCAAGATATATAACTTCCCCTTTGTAATCGAGTTTCTTTCCACTGGGAAAAGGATCTGGGAGGGGAATGTTGACATGAAAATGTTCCTTTGGTATGGGAACTCATTCAAAGGATATAGGCAAAGGTTGTTCTCTTGTTCTAGAGTAAAATATTTTTCATATTTTTTGAGTTTGAGTGGCTATTTTAGGGTTTGCTAATTGTGTTTTTCCCTTCACTTATTTCTCATCTCTGTACCTGTTAGGAGAGCCTCATAGATGCAAGTGAAGACAGCCAGCTAGAAGCTGCTATCAGAGCCTCTTTGCAAGAGACACATTTTGATTCTACACAGGCAAAACAGGACAACCGCTCAGATGAAGAATCTGAATCTGAACTTTTTTCTGGAAGTGAGGAGTTCATATCAGTTTGTGGTTCTGATGAGGAAGAGGAGGTAGAAAATCCTGCCAAATCTAGGAAGTCTCCCCACAAAGACTTATTGCATAGGAAAGAGGAGAGCCGGAGGCCTCAGACTGAGCCCTCAGCTAGGACTGAGCCTGGAACTGCAACAAATCACCAAGTACTGTCAGGCATGGATTCTGAAATATTGGAGGTGTTACCTGAGAAGTCAGATGGACTTTCAGAAGGGCTAGAAATGAATGGTGAGTTAATTTAACTTTCTTAAAAACTTATGCTAAATATTTAACATGTATTGGTCATCCTGACATCTAGGGGAGGAGGTGGGGGGAAGGAGGGGAAAAATTGTAACAAAAGGTTTGTCAGTTGTTAATGCTGTAAAATTACCCATGCATATAACTTGTAAATAAAAAGTTATTAAAAATTAAAAAAAGAAAAACTTATGATAAATCATTTGTATTCAAAGTAGATCTAATTAAAAGAGATAAGGAAGGAAACTATCTTGGTAAAGGATACCATAAATAATACTAAGCATATGTACTAAGGGGTATAGCATCCAAATTCCTAGAGAAGTCAAGAGAGCTGCAAGAAGAAATAGACAGCAAAATTATACTAGTGGGGATCTCAAACTTACTCTCTTTCTTGGTAATTCATGAACACTATGTAAAAATTGACCATTTTTAGGGCATAAAGACCTCATAATCAAATGCAGAAATAGTAAATGCTTTTTTTTTTTTTCCAGATCATATTGCAATAAAAGGCCAAGGGAAAATAAACCAAAAATTAATTGGAAACTAATCTAACCCTAGAGAATGAATGGGTGAAACAACAAATCATAGACACAATCAGTAATTTCATCCAAGAGAATGAGACAACATACCAAAATATGTGGGATGCAGCCAAAGCATTATGGAAATTTTTATATCTCTAGATAAAACAGAGAAAGAGAAGATCAATGAATTGGGTTTGCAACTAAAAAAGCTAGAAAAAGAACAAATTTTAAAACCCCAATTAAATACCAAATTTGAAATTCTGAAATAAAAGGGGAGATTAATAAAATTGAAAGTAATAAAACTATTAAATTAATAAAACCAAAGAGTTGATTCTATGAAAAAAGCAATAAAATAGATAAGCCTTTAGTAGTTAATTTTTTTAGAGAAAAGAAAGAAGAAAATCAAGTTGTTAGTCTCAAAAATGAAAAGAGGAAACTTTCCTCCAATGAAGAGAAAATTAGAGCAATAATTAAGTTATTTGCCCAACTATATGTCAATAAATTGAATAAGTGAAATGGAGGAATGTCTACAAAAATATAGATTGTCCAGATTAACAGAAGAGGAAATAAATTATTTAAATAGTCCCATTTTAGAAAAAAAAGAAATAGAACAAGGTATTAATCAGCTCCCTAAGAAAAAATCTCGAGGGCCCAAATGAATTTACATGTGAATTCTATCAAACATTTAAAGAGCAATTAATTCCAATCCTATACAAACTATTTGAAAAAATAGGGAATATATAAAATATATTAGGGAAAACATAGGGAATTAAGGAATTCCTTTTATGACACAGATAATGGTGCTGATACCTAAACCAAATAGTGTGAAAACAGAGAAAGAGTTATAGACCAATTTCCCTAATGAATTTTGATGTAAAAATATTAAATAAAATATCAGTGAAGAGATTACAGAAGGTCATCACCCAGGAATGCAAGACTGATTCAATATTAGGAAAATTGTTAGCATAATTGACTATATCAAATAACCAAACTGACAAAAATCATATGATTATCTCTATAGATGCAGAAAAAACATTTGATAAAATCCAACAGCCCCATTCCTATTAAAAAACCCTAGAGTGTATAGGAATAAATGGAGTTTTTCTTAAAATGATCAGTAGCATTTATCTAAAACCATCAGGAAGCATCATCTGTGATAGAGACTAACTAGAAACATTCTCAGTAATATCAAGGGTGAAACAAGGTTGTCCACTATCACAATTACTATTCAATACTGTATTAGAAATGCTAGCTTTGACAATAATTCATTTGTCTTCATATCTAAAAATTCTCCCTCTGTAATTTTTATATCTTTTTAAAATTTATTTAGGACCAAAAGCACAGCTGATGCTGAGATATCCAGATGGAAAGAGGGAACAGATCACTCTTCCAGAACAAGCTAAACTTCTAGTAAGTAGAATTAACTTGAACTTTTTACGTGGAACACACAAGTTACATAATGAGAAGAATAGTTTTTTGATATTTCTCTGAAATAGCCTTAATCTAATTTAAAGAAGCAATAGTAAATGGTATATGTTCGTAGTACTATTCTAGGCACTTGAAGCAATCTATCCTGTGGGCTGAAAGCCGAAATAGTAAATCCTAACTCTGGCATTCCCATTGAGTTGCTAAAGAATTGTGTCAAATCATTTGATGTGCCATTTTCTGACCTATCAAAGAGCCAAAACCAACACCACCTTGTTAACATAGACCTTCATAAAAGTGAACCTTAAATCACTCATTTAATCTCTTGTTGGGGAAGAACAGACTAATTTTAGGGACAAATCTAGGTTTTTCTTTCCATTCTAGAGGAGCTGGGGTTATTTTCTTCTATATTATTTTCTTCTATGTATATTTTGCATTCTAACCTACAATTATCTAAAGAGAGCCATTCTTTCTGTTCACTTTATTTTTTTACCATATATGTATATAACCTCTTACCAAGTCTATTTCACTCATTAGAATCTCAGAAAAGATTTTAGATTGGAAATTTAAAATTGAAGTAAGGTTTTCATGAAAATTACTTATCAAAATGATGAACTTAAGAAACATGGAAGCTTAGTTGCTTTTAGCTCATCAAAAGGTACTTCTCAAGTGGAGAATAAGAAATTATTAGCAAGGAATTTTAAAGATTCCTAAAATATATCTATTTTGTAAAAGTGAAAATTATGTAGGTTTTGTTCCATGAATAAATCCTGAAGACATTCCTTTTTAGGTATCATAATGTCCTGATTTGTTAAAGGGTACTTTTCCATTGACTTTCATTTTATAATTTGGGGTACTTTCCAGTATCTGCCACTCTTGTTATTTTCTTCCATTTCTAGATTGTGACACTGCCATGGCCCTTCTGTTGCTTTCCCTCTCCCCCTTTTTCCCCCACTCCTACTGCCACATAGTCCTATTGTCCCTGAAGCCGAAATCCAGAGAAGCTTTTAATTTTTTTTTTTTTTCCAGAGAAGCTTTTAAGAGCTTACCTGACCCCAACTCTTGATACAAAGGAAAACTTAGGTAGAACAGATGGTTCTGTACAGTTTCCCTAATAAAAGCACATTGAAACCCATACTTTGTTGGGTGCAGATGTAATCCCAACCTATCCCCATTTCAGCAACTTTGGTGGATTGTATTGTGTCTTTTTGAGTTTCCTGACTCAAAGACAAGGCAACTTCTGAGACCTACAATAGAAACTTGGGAACCTTGCCTTATTCATCAGGATCTCAGGCTCTTGGAGTACTATACCTTTGGGAAAATGGTAGAGTATTATTGTTAGATGGAGAATTAGAGTTAATCCTAAGAGTTTTCCTATTCAGAATCAAAGCTTTCAGGTCTCTTATTGAGATCTCTCAGCTTGGGAGCAGGAACATAAAATATTAGCAGAAAGATGGGCAAAAAAGAAATTGGTACTGTGATGATAGACCTGGAAGAGGATGACACAAGTGGTAGTGACATCAGGAGGAAGAGTCAGACCCCTAGAATGGCACAAGAACTTTTGATGATGTTGGTAGGACACTTAACCTTTAAAAGTGGAGAAAATGTTAAAAACAGCCATACCTACTACAAAAAGTGGTTGTGAGGCTCAAATGAGATAATATATGTAAAAGCATTTTGTAAAATATTATGTAAACATGAACTATTATTAATTACTACTGAAATCTCTTGATCTTTTTAAAAATCTCATGATCTTCCCTTTGATTTCCTTATGGTGCTTTTAGTTTAGGTACAATATATTGTACAATTTTCAATAGGAAAATCACTACTTCCTACTTTCTGAAATGTGTTATTTATTATTATTGTTATTATTATTTCACCATCACAAGTAGCCCTTGAAGTAGAAGAACAGAAGGAAAACTGAAAAGAAATATTAAATTTACTATCTTCAATAAGGGAGACTCTCAGAGGACCAGAACTATTTTTATCTTTGTATCTCTGACTACAGCCTTCCTCCATATTATCTCAAGTCTTTGAGAAATGAAACCTAGCTCTTCTTTACAATAAAATTGAGGTTCTCTTCTGGGAGTTATTTTTGGCATCAGCTTTTTAATCCCTAATTCTATTTAACACCATGTGTTGATATAACTTGATGGTTTTCAGATACATTCTCACATAATCTTCATAACAACTCTATGAGATAGACAGGTAAGTACTATCCTTTTACTTTTATTGAGACTCAAAGGTAGCTGATGACCTGTTCAAGATCCAACTAGTAGTACATAGTAGATCCATACCCACAATACCTATTTTCAGACTCATAGTCCAGTGTATTCTACTATACTTCATTACTTCCTAGAATCTTAATTCAGTTTGCTTTTATTGACAGTTATCCAGTATACCTTTTAAAACAATCTCCAGATACCATTACTTGTTAGAAAAGAACATAGATGTTAGCTCTTCTTTTAAGCTACCTCTATGGCTAATAGAAGAATGGCTGAGGCACATGAAACTGAGGTAGTAATTATCCAAATACTATTTTAGCTAGTTTATCTAAAGCAATCATAGTTTACTGTAATCCAGTACATAGATTTGTCAAGAGATCATATGACTGATTTTTTTCATCTTCAGATATAAGTATAAATCCTAGGAAGTTCCGGTAGAAATGAATTTTCATTGACTCTCCTCTTTTAAGATACCTCAGTATAACTTTGGCACTTAGTATATCTGCCCTAGAGAATATATGCCTAAATAGTGAACGCATAATTAGAACAGTGGGTTGATTTTTTTGTTTTTTGAAAGGGGAGCGGCTGTTACAAAGTGGCCTACTGAGAACAGCAAGAAATTTTGGGCAGACAGAAAAGAGAACAATAAAATGTTTTCTAACATATGCAAAAACTGAATGCACAGCAGAATGGGATTATTTACTATAGGTACCCTTATTCCTCAGTGCCAGTCAAGTCATTATTTATATTATAATACAGAATAGTAATAGTTTTGTTTTTTTGTTTTTTTGTTTTTTTTGTAATTTTGGTACTTAGAATAGTTTGTTACCAAGAATATTGCCTTATATGGACATCAACAAATTTCTTAATAGTACTATCTAAATAAAACATTATCGTATCTGATTTACTACATGTTAAATGTTGTTGCTGTCCTCATCAGTTGCTTATACACTCTCTCACTCTGTTCTAGGCTCTGGTGAAGCATGTGCAGTCAAAAGGATATCCAAATGAACGTTTTGAACTTCTCACCAACTTCCCTCGAAGGAAGCTTTCTCACCTTGACTATGACATTACATTACAAGAGGCAGGCCTCTGTCCTCAAGAGACTGTCTTTGTACAGGAAAGAAATTAGCACCGTGGCCTGACCTCTCTCAGCTGCCCCTCGACCTTTTACTTGGGATAACTTCGTCCCTGAGTATGCAGTTTGGCTCCTAGGACCACAGAGCCAAACTGGGCAAGCGGCCCCCACCCACTCTCCTCTTTGTCTGGGCTCTTCTCAGCATTTTTCCCTCTCTCTTCTGTCCTTCCTTCTCTCTCCTCTTTCTTCCTTGTGCCCCTTTATCTGGTGACCAAATGAAAACCTAAGTATATACCATCTGTCCTAATACTGACAGCAGGAAATGCTTGTTCTATTTGGGAAAGAGGGATGCTGTCTTGCACATCATTCTCTAGAAATAAGAAAAATAACATAACCTCATTTTCCTGTAGCCTCAGAGGAAGGGCCAGATTCCCCCTCCAAAAAAGGGAAAAAAAAGAACCACCTCCCACCCCCAATTTATTCTTTACTCTTGGGAGGGGAAAAAAAAAAAAACCCAAACCGGTTTCTTCGATTTTATTTTATTTTATTTTTTAGTTTCATGTAAGAAATATCATGTAACAAAATACCCAGGCTTTGGCTTATGTGGAGAAAAGCACTCCTTATGATAGTTTGTCACACACACACAAAATTTAAATTTCTCTTTCCCTCATCTCTCCTGTAGAAGAATAGTTCCATGGTACATATGCTATTGGGAAACTGATTGTCAAATATGAGATGATATAGATTAGAATGGCTTTCAACACTCCCGTCTTAGACAGTTTTTCTGTTGCTATTATTCAAAATTATTTTATGGAAACCATTGATACCAACATAGTAGGAGTGAATAATAATTCAGTGAAATTACTGAATCCTTTATATCCATTTTCAAGCTATTGATATTTTAAGATTTTCCATAATTTCAAAAACTTTTACTGTGTTTGGGAAAAGGAATGTGTTTACTTTTAGGACAGCATAGCGTTTCCTGGCCTCTTTGTTTTCTGGGTCCAACAAAAGGTTTAAAAATGGCAGGAGATTTTTTGGTTTTGTCTTTTTTTTTTTTTTTTAAGTTATAGTTTTAACAATCATGCAGTAAAGTGGTAACTGTAAATTAGAAATTGGTCTTACTGTTGATTTTTATCTATGGTGCTGTAGGACTGCCTCAGAGGAAAGAAAAAAGTAACTCTGAATGGTGGATTTCTTTAGTTAGAAATAATGCAAATTCATTTTAACTCCAGGGTAAAATAGTTTTTAAGAGGTTTATCCTGACTAAATAAACCGCTACTTTAAGATTTTGGTTCTGTCTTCACTATTGCAGCCAAAGCAGTGGCATCAGAACTGAAAGCATCTTAAGAAAACACTTTTAAACTCAGTCCATAAAGCAGCATTTAATAATTGGAGTGAGAAAAGCTGCTCTTCGTAATCTTCAACAGTTGTATTTTTCCCTGCCACCAAAAACCTCATTTAAATTACATGTAGGTAAAGTGAGAATTTGATATTTTAGCTCCAAAGAAAAAAGCAACACTATTCACTTACCTCTTCCTTATTATGAGCTAGCAGGAAAGTAGAGACTGGGGTAAAAATGACAATAAAACTAAAACTATGTAGAGATCATACTATATAGCATATACCCAGTTTTGTCATTGCTATTTAGACTGGTTCATTTCTGTACCTTAGAGGAAAAGCAAATTGCTAATGTTGGAAATAAAGTAAAAACTTTAACTTGTAACTCAAATTCAAATATATTTTCAGAGACTTTTAGGCTTCCTATTTTAAGAGATCTAACATTTTAGCACCCAAGAATTAAAGGAGGAGGGGATTATCTTTTGTTAGTACACAATTGTGGAATGTGATTTCTAATGATTGATTGGTGAGGTAACCTCACTAAAGAATGAAATATATGTCTTCTATAGGAAAATCATGGGAAAGTCTGTTTATTCTTTAATGGATCTTTACAAATGAATGTCCTTACATTTTCCTAAGTCTGTGTAAGTGCTTATGTATAAGTATATAATTGTATAAATATTTATAAATATATTTATATAATTACAGTTTCCTGTATGCATTGAGTCAGAGTTATCTATCCAGATTGGTGACTAAACAGCATCACTTTGGTGTTTTTGCACAGGGTCCACAGATTTGCCAGCAGCTTCTGATGCCTTGCAAAAACACAACTTTCTTGGTAATCTCTGCAAACAATATTGGAAGGCCTTAGATATGAGCACTTAATTAAGGAGAAACACCGTGTATTATCAGTACACAGGAAGAAATGGTGGATTTGGATTAGAAGGTTTCAGAAACCTTGAGTTTCCAGGTGGCATAAGGTCAGGGTGTTTTCTAGGAGTAGGGGAAAGACCAATGAAGTAGGTCAGCTTGTGAGGTACAGATCTGACAGCTGAGTGTGTGAAATATTCTCTGGTAAATCACTCATTGAACTCTATGCCCAGTTCCTTTGGTAGTCTCCTTTTTAGGAAAAGTAGCCAAATTCAGATGTAGTCTTTTCAAATGTGGATTCCATTCTTTCTGATAAAGCCCAGTCTTTATTGGGTGATTTTTCTATTTAGTATAGTGAATCTTGAGGGCAGAAGAGAGGATTGAGGACTGAAAACTGAAAAACAGGCATATGGAAAGAGAGCAAGGATTCTCCCATTCTAAGTATGCTTTGGCCTTGAAGTTCAGAATGTGTTTATTGAATTACTTTATTTCACAATAGAAATATAACTATTTTAATGTGGTTAAGGCCCTGTAAGCTACCATTCTCTCAATGGAGTGGGTACTTTATCTTAACATTCTCCAATCCCAGAAAATTTTGTTGCTGCTCTACTTAAAATTAATTCACTTCCTTTTTAAATACCTTTTTTGTCTTCAGAAAATCTTTAAACAGTGATTTTTGGCTATTTTGGAGGCAAAGAGCAAAGTGCTGTGGTTTAGCTATGGTGGAGTTCTTTTAAGTAGGTTGAGAAAGAAGCACATTGGTTGTACATTTTGGCTTCTTTCAATATTTCTCTTGCATTTGAGTCTCTCTCTCGACTAAGTAAAGGGAGAGAATACTGTGATTGTAAAAGCCCTTGTCTTGCCCTAGTTTATGAAAGTACTGTTTCAGGAGGAAGATTGTTGAGAAGAAATGGTTTAAATGAACTACACTAAATGGTTGCGTTACTGGTCTAAGTGGTAACTGGAAGTAAGGGAGTCAAAGATAAAGAAACTATTGTCATCTGAAGACAAGAATGTGTGAGCACAGTCCTCTTACAGTATTTATTTCCTCTAGTTCGATGCTTTTTCCTAACCTGATTTGATCTTCAAGAGAAAACATCTCTAGGGTCAGCATCCATATACACAAAAGTATAATTTTACACAACAATTCAACTACTTTGACAGCAATGGTTATTTTCTTCAGTACACTAGGGCAAGATGGGAGGGTGTTTAATAGGTGGGAAGGCTTGGGGGGAGGGGGGAATGGTGGGAAGGGTACATTACCTGAGAAATAAGCCAGGTCAGAGGAGTTATTTGAAAACTGATAGGGAAAAGTGAGTTCAGGAGAATTTAAGATAAAGAGTTACTTTAAAATTTGACCTAGGAAAGACCCACTGAAAGACAAGATTTTTATAACTTGGGAAAAAAGATTGTTTTTAGTTATGGTAGTCAGTTCTATTTCAAAGGTACATTTCTCCCTTTATTAACAAAACTTAAAGTTTAAAATTGTTGGACTTTAATTTGGCTCTATTAAAATAAAGGAAGGAAAAAGGGAAAGATGGTAGCAAATTTTGAAAAGAACTTAGCTTAAGCATAGAAAGTTCCTAATTGGCTGTTTTGAAGAGCTAGCTTTTAATACTAATTAAGAAATTGTTTTTTTGAAAGGGAAAAAAAATACTTCAGTTATTAAATTGTTTGCCAGGAATAAAAAGAAAAACACATAATTACTCTTGTCAATGTACTTTTACATCTTTAGGAAAGGAAAGAGTCTCTTTAAGTCTTCAAATATCAGTAGTCTCACTATCTGTTGTTTAAGGCTTTTATCTATAACATCTCATTTGGGTATCACTTATCTTATTTTCCTCAGTTAAGCTAAACATTTTTATGATTACACAAGTGTCATAGTCAGATCTTCCTAACTCCCAGGTTCAGCACTACTATATTCTGCCTCTCATTTGTTCCATGTTTGTTGAATCCTGACTGTTCTGTGACCCAGGAGAGACTCATGATGAACTCCTTAATAGAATATTTAAAATAAACAAAAAAGCTTAGTATAGAATCCTGATTTTCAAAGATCTTGAAACCTAGTTAGGGGGACACAACACAATGAAGCAATTAGCTTGAAAAATGTATTAGAAGTTCAGAGAAAATAAAGAGCAGTGTGGACTATAGTGATTAGAGATTTTAATACAGTGACAAGTTCCTTTACTCCTTTTCTTGCCACAGTTTATGGCATGATTGGATCCTTTTTTAAATTTTAATGTCACTTTTATCAAGATTGCCAACAACTGGATTAGATTTCTAGGTTTAGCTGTGAGACTATAGCTTACTCAGTGAATATCCCATATGTAGACACTTAAGATTAATTGAAAGAACCTCTAGTACTTAATACAACTTGGAATCAAGCTTCTTGTCACATGTCAAGTCATTCCTAGACGCCCTCTCATTTTATTATAGGTTGTCCCAGAAGACTTTGGAGTCTTCTTTTTGCCCTCTGTTCAAGAAATGGTTTTTTGACCAATAATCAGTCCCTGCCTGCTAAAATTCAATAATGGTCCAGTGATGTAACGCTTTAGTCCTTTATTCCTGATCAACATTGTCTCCAAATAAAAAATAATCAAGCCCCATTGGTATAATGACATTGAACTTTTTTTGTTTTGTTGGCTATTCTTTTTGCTGAAACAGCCTGGGTAATTTTGTGAAGATTGGTTTTTAGAATCTAGATCTGTCTTTTTGAGTGTTTTGTTTGTTTGTTTTTTTAAGAAACTTTCCAAGATTCCCCTAGGCTACAAGTTATAAAAATATTTCTTACTTGCAGTAGTAGAGAGAGTTTATTTTTCCAGGAGTTCCTTTTATCATAGGCCCACTTATTCTCCATCTCTTTCCCCCCCATCCTATTAAATTGACCTGTGAAAAGAAAAACTGATAAAGGCATTTCCCTATGTTCGTTTTTGTCATATTTTCCCCATATTTTGCACTTTGTGTCTTAGAAGCACTTATCATGTTAGGTGTTCACCTCCTTTATTACCTTCAGTGTTAAAAAGGATTAAGTTTATAAAGTTGAACACAAATGGAAAAGTATTCCTTCAGCTATTGGGAACACATTCTCTGGTTTGTCCTGTTCCTTAAGTAGTGGAGTTTATTTTATTTTTATTTTTTATATTTTTATCAACTATATATAAAAGCCTTAGCATTCCCCAACAGAGGAATGGCTTTTCAATGCTAACGGTATTGATTGAATTTTTAACAAACGAATGTGTTGACCTACTGTCCTACAGGATTTTTTGCCTTTTCAACAATAACTTTCTATCCTGTGAGACAGCACTGCTAAGATAACTTGCTGTCAAGTACAGTTTCAAGATGAATGATTTGAAGGTCTTCTGCCATTGAATTCATATTTATTGATTATGAGAGTTTATATTTGCTGTGACACTTTCCTTGAAACATGCTGTTTTCTCTGTTGTCAATTTAAAAAAAAAACATTCCTTGAAAATTTGATTGTTGCATTGAGTTGTGTTTAAGGGAGCTCATTTTCTAAAACTTAGTATCTGACCTATTTATGTCACTTTTGGAAAAGTAGCTAAGAAAATCTTTTTCCAGAAACAAATCGGAGGCGAGTGTCCTCCCTGTGCTCCTTGTTGGGTCTTTTTTGCTCTGTAGAGTTCTGTTGGCCTCAGAAGGGAGAAGCAGATACTATAATTACTACATTACTGAAAGCCTGTAAAATAAGCAGACTAGCATTTCCCTCTTAACTCATTTGTCAAAATCTTTGCTTATTTTTTCTTTACATGTAGGAGGGATAAACTCTGAAACTTGTGTGGTATGTGTCACAGAATGCCATTGCAGTGCCTGGCTCACTTAGTCAAAGTGATAGCTATTATAATTTGTGATTCAGGCTTTTTTTTTTTTTTTTTTTTTTTGCCAAATGATACTGTTTGAAGTGAAATTGAGTTAATGGTGATCTACTTTAGTCAGAAGTTTATCATACCTGGGAACTAATGGTAAGACTTAAAATAATAAAGTCAGAAGAAGAAACATCTATGGTGATCTTGCCTATGCAATATAGGTTAATATATTAATTTATGAATATTACAGCTTGCTGTGTTGAATTTGGGCCATAGTTAAGAGCAGCAATTAGTCACTTCTACAAAAATATTATTGCAAAAAAAAATAATTCTTGCTAAATTCCACCAAAAAATTGATATCCTTGTTGAGGACTCAGTCTTTTAAAAAGTAGAACTAAATATGAATGTTAATTGGTTTTTAAAAAGAAAAAAGTTTATTGGACTATTTTTCCTTGCCACATTTAACCAATGCTAAGTAAAAATGAAGTTATCTCACACAGTACTTTGCACGTAAAGGGATTCAGTATTTAGTGAATATGATCGACTTCGTAATTCAAATACCCGTGTGGTCTTGAAATAGAATTCTCCTAATGGCAAAATTCTTTCTTTGCTTTCTGACAGTCTCCCATTGGGCAGGGGATCAAGTAGCAAGCAACTTTCAGGAGATAGATGTGATTTGTTATTATTTTTATCCCTTCATGCATCTTTTCATATTTAAAGTGTCTGGTGTGAGTTATGAGTATTTGTCTTTGAGTGGCATTGGAATCTAAATTCTTTTGGGGTACCTTGCTGGTAGTGTGTGACAAGATCAGACAAATATGCCTTTCTCAGTTTTTAAAATGGAAAACTGTCAGTTCAATAAACAGGTATGGCTCAAAACATGAATAGATGTGTCACCTTAATCTGTGTTTTCTTAACTGCTCTTTGACTTTTCTGAGTTTTTCTCCCATAGATTAACTCCACATATAGTGAATTTTATACCACCAAAGAATTTCTTTATATTTTGATTTATCAGGATGAGAGTGATTTGTGCCCTTCACTTTTTAAAGCTTGTGATATAATCTGTTTAGGGCCTTGGAGTCTTAAACCTCCTCATTTTCCCATGTTGGTAAATAGGTTTAGGAAAACGTAAAATACTTGCTGGGAAACAAGTGTTAATGCTTTGTCATAATTTTCATTTGGTTCCTTTTCCTTTAGGTATACAGCACTGGATAATCTGTTAAGTTTAACAGTTCTAAGAGCTATGAATGTGAGGAACAAAGAGATTGACAACTAGTGCTTTAGTCCTCATTCATTAGATAAAGTGCTTATTTAGTTCCTTAAAAGGACTTTTTCTAGAGCTAACTGCTTACCCTTTGACTCTTGTAAAATACTGTGTAGTCATTTTTTTTTAAAATCATACAAAGAAATTGTCATAAATATGTGTAAGTTCCATAGAAAAGTCATGCTTATGGACACTTTGTGTTCAGTTGAGTCATCTGGGGTGTAAAATTCTAGCATGCTTTTTACCAGTTGTTTAATTTATTTTCATGTTTTTATTTCCCCTATCCTACTTTCCATGTTATTCTGACACAATCAAGAAATGGAAATTTTCAACAATTTGATTTTTTAAAAATAATAAAACCAAGATGAACATTTAATTGAGAAATTACTAACAAAATTTAGAATTTTCTTAGGAAGTTGTAAATTCCATTATTCTAACAAAGGAACTTGTGTTACCAGTAGTGTTACCAACATTGTTCAAGGAGAGGCTTCTGGATTTGATTCCTAGGTTAAACCCTGTCATATTGTTAAACCCAACCTGTTAGCAGACGAAAGAAAGAGTTTCATAAAAGTATTTCTAGCTTGTCCCCTATGCTAAGATGAACATTTGATTTTTTCTGGGCCTTTTATCCCATGGTGCTAAGTGGTGGTATTCCTTTTTGTGGCTATTCCTAGTGCTATAAAGTTCTGGGACTAGTGAATGAAGGGCACGGAAAGAACGTTAGTGTCATTTTTTCAAAACAAAAAAACTTCGTATATTTCTAGTAAGTGGTCTTTAAGGTACTGAGAAGGCACAAGAATGTGGCAGGAAATCTTAATGAGGCAGAAAAGGATGACATTGGTTAAGACATCTTTAAATCCGATTCATAGTTCCAGTTGTGGAACATTTAAGCCCACAGAATTTTTAGATTATTGGATGTTTGCTTATATCTATAATTTCTAAATTAGGCTCTCTTTCCAGTTGGTGGTGATCTAGCTTTGGCCATACCAAATTGTGAATATTCCTACTATGTTGTACCCAGTTGCTTTATACTGATACTGCAACTTGAAGCTGGGGGGGTTGGGGGAGGGGGTAGGAAAGTCTTCTTTAGACATCAGCTCACTGTGCTGAGAGAGGGACCAAACTCAAGGAAACCTCTGATCTATAAACACAACTGCTGCATTTTTTTTATAAATACATGTAAATGTCCTGTTGTAATATTTGATCTTGGAAATAAAAACAAAAACTGTTTTCAGTATTCACTTGTGTTTTGTTTTTGTGGGATAAAAATTATTGAGTTTTTTCATTAATTCAGTTTTAAATTGAATCAAGGGTATATAGCTTCTGAATTAGTACATACTATTTGCAATATTATTTTTTGAGTACCCTCAACATGTGGACTGTTCCACAAAATTCACATCTACTTTATATGTATCCTCAGAACTGGTGGTGAGTGGGAATCATAGAAACCATATGTTTGGGGCAGCTAGTTGTCACAGTAGATAAGAGCACCAGCCCTGAAGTCAGGAGGACCTGAGTTCAAATCTCCTCTCAGACACACTTCCTTGCTGTGTGATCCTGGGCCAAAAAAAAAAAAGTCACGTCCCAGCCAAAACCTACACATGTCAAGTGATTTGTTTAAGGTCATACATATTTTCTGTTTCTCAGTTTTCAAAATGAGTAACATCTACTAATGTGTCCATTATTCAACTTTAAAAGTCTTTAAAGTTCTTTCAAGAATTCTTTGTGCTAGGATCCATTTGACATTTCTCATTAAAAAAAAGAAATGGCTGTTTTTAGTTCCATTATCGTCCTTTGAAAATGAATCCAGATCTCTGGATTCTTTCTCCCTTGCTTACTCATTTTTATTTTTGTTTTTAGCAGCTCTTTGTGTAATTAAGTTGTAACCCCAAGGGATGGAGAATGATGCCCCAAGTCTCATATACTACTTCCTGTTATTTTCTGAAAGAGATCTATCTCAGGACCCAACCTGGGCTCTCTTCTCTCTTTCTAAGCCACCATTAGGACCCCCAGCCACACTGACCCATAGATAATCTTGCTCTCTGAGGTCCTTCAGGTGGCTGCAAACCACAACTATCCTCTGCCCTGCACCTGAAACTAAGAATTTTGCCTTCCTGTAAGGGCCCCCAGACAACTGAGTCCCCTTCCCTCACTCTGAGGCTCACTTGCTGTATGCTAGTTTTCCATGCAGCCACAGCCCAGGAAGTGTCTGGTCAGATCTGCTGTGGACAGTGGAAGGTCCCTCTATTACTTCTACTCCCCCCATTACAATCTACTCAATTATATCTATTGCAAAATGAAAGTTTCTAAGGCTGCCTCTCAACCCAACTGCCCCAGGGCTTATTTGTTGGTTCTGCAGAGTTTGCACTTCACTCTGGCTGAAATTTCTGTTCTCTTAGGTTGGTTCTTTCCTGGGGTCTTCTCTAATTGTTTTAAGAGTACTGCTTTGCTCCAAGTTTATTTCTACTGCTCTGATGCGATGTTCTGTCTTTTTTGTTGGAGGGAAATTGGAGAGCCACAAGTTTTCTTACTCCACTATCTTCTCAAGAATCTCCTCTCCACCATTCTCAAATGTGTTTTACTTCTGACTTTTACTTCTCCCAATCTGCCCTCTCTTCTATCAGCTTTCTTACCCTTCTCATCGCCTTCTGCCCTCATTTTCTATATGGTAAAAATATGAGTGTGTATGTTTTTCCAAACTCTTCGAACCAATTGTGATGAGACAAATTACACCCAACTTTCCTCCATCTTCCCTTACACTAGAAAATCTTTGTTGGGCTTTTTTATGTCAGATAATTTATCCCATTTTACCTTTCCCTTTCTCCTTCTTCCTATGCATTCTACTGTTTCATCCCTTAAATTTTTTTTTTAGTCATCCCATCATATACAACTCATAGTTGTGCTTCCTGTGCTCTAATGAGAATGTTTTTAGGAGTTTGAGTTATATTTTCTCATATAGAAATGTAAATAGCTTATAACTATTGACTTCCTTATGCTTTCTCTTTGCTATGTATCTTTTTACGCTTCTTTTGAGTCGTATTATTAAGTCAAAATTTCTATTCAGCTCTGATCATTTCATAAGGAATGCTTAAAAGTTCTGTATTTCTTGGAATAGCTATTTTTCCCCGAAGAATTACTCACTTTTGCTGGATAGGTGTTATAATCCTATCTCCTTTGCCTTTTGGAATATATCTTTTAATATGGAAGCTGCTAAATCTTGTGTTATCCTTTTTGTCGTTCCATGAAACTTGAATTGTTTCTGGCTACTTGTAATATTTTCTCCTTGAACTGGGAGTTTTAAAATTTGACTTTTTTTTTTTTTTTTTTTTTTTTGCCATATTTCTGAGAGTTATCAGTTTGGGCTCTCTCTTAGAAGGTGATCAGTGGATTCTTTCATTTTCTATTGTATGCTCTGTTTCTAGAATATCAGGGCTGTTTTCCTTGATAATTTCTTGAAAGATGATGTCTAGGCTCTTGTTTTGATCATGGCTTTTGGGTAGTCCAATAATTCTTAAATTATCTCTCCTGTATGTATTTTCTAGGTTAGTTGTTTCTCCAATGAGATATTTTACATTTTTTTTCATTCTTTTGATTTTGCTTTACTCTTTATTCCTGTCTTATAAAGTCATCAGCTTTTATTTTTGCCTGATTTGATTTTTAAGGAATTATTTTCTTCATTGAACTTTTGTATCTCCTTTTCCATTTGACCGATTCTACTTTTTAAGGAGTTCTTTTCAGTGAATTTTTGTATATACATACATTCATACGTATATGTGTGTGTATAATACATATATACATACACACACATAACCCCTCCACCCCAGTTGACTAATTCTGCTCTTTAAGGCATCCTTCTTTTTATTGGGTTCTTTTTCTTGGAAGGGCCTCTTGTCATTTGGCCTATTCTGTTTTTTAAGTGTTGTTTTCTTCAATATTTTTTTTAACACCTCTTTTACCTAGCTGTTGATTTTTTTCATGATTTTCTTACATCACTCATATCTCTTCCCAATTTTTCTTCTACCTCTCTTAGTTGATTTTAGAATACCTCTTCAGCTCTTCCATGGCTTGATGCCAATTCATTCTTTTTTTTGAGGTTTGGATGTAGAAGTTTTGACTGTTGCTTTCTGATTATGTGTTTTTAATCTTCTCTGGCACCACAGTAATTTTCTACAGTGAGGATCTTTTTCTGCTATTTGCTCCTTTTCCATCCTATAGTTTGACTTTTAACTAAAGTAGGGCTCTGATCCCACACTGACAGGTTTTTATGCAACTGTTTTCAGAGGTAGTTCTGGAGCCTAGAAGTTTTCAGCTTTCAAGGTAGTATGAGCTAAGGAAAGGTGTGTTGACTATTCTCCTGAACTGGGCACTGCTCTGTGAGGGACCATAGCACTCTTTACCATCCTGGGACTGTGAGCAGGGACCCCGCTACCCTGAGGCTGAAAGCTGTAGTATAGTAACACTTCTCACCCTGGGATAAAGACCCAGGACTGGGACCTAGATTCAAGTATGGACAGTACAACATGGTTTTGGCTCCTGGACCAGCAAAGGAATCCCTGCAGTCTCCTTGTGACCAGGAGCCGGACTCTGTGCTATCTGTGGACTCAGAAGTCCAGAACCACCACTGATTCAGTCACCCCCAGGGCCTTGGTTTGCCAGGGTCTGTTTTGAAATGGATGGTACTCTGCTGTCACTCAGATGTAACAGACTTTTCCTGCCGAACCCTGTAAGTGGTCTTGGACTGGGAAATTATTTCACTCCATCCTTTTGTGGGTTCTGCCACTCAGTTTGTTTTGAGGCATTAATAAAGGAGGGGTTTGAGGGAGAGTTCAGGCAAAGTCCCTGCCTTTTCTCTGCCACTTTGGCCATATTTGCAATAATTTTTAATACTGGTTGCTATTTTATTTTCTTATTTTTTTAAAGCTTTGGTTCCTGAATTGGTGCTTGTTTGAGTCAAGGCCAGTCACTTATGCTACACTTTGAAATGGAATGATCAGTCCTGCTTTGTTTTTTTTCCTGGGTCTCCTGCCTTTTTATGCTGACTTCTACTTCTTAGGGTAAAACTCCTTATATCTTTTGAGGTTCAGAGCACTGCAGAACTCTCTAAAATCTCAGGAAAGGATGCTAGGGATTTCTTTGGCTGAGAAACCAATGCTGCCCCCCATTCCAAAAGTCCTTGTTAAGGAGCTATTTGAAGGGTAATCCTCTGTTCTGTGGTATCTGGATGCTGCCTTATAAATGACCTCTGTTTGGCTAAGATGACAGGAAAAAATAATGATGAATGTTGGAGGGGATGCGGGAAAACGGGAACACTGATGCATTGTTGGTGGAATTGTGAACGAATCCAGCCATTCTGGAGAGCAATCTGGAATTATGCCCAAAAAGTTATCAAACTGTGCATACCCTTTGATCCAGCAGTGTTTCTATTGGGCTTATACCCCAAAGAGATACTAAAAAAGGGAAAGGGACCGGTATGTGCCAAAATGTTTGTAGCAGCCCTGTTTGTAGTGGCTAGAAACTGGAAAATGAATAGATGCCCATCAATTGGAGAATGGCTGGGTAAATTGTGGTATATGAATGTTATGGAATATTATTGCTCTGTAAGGAATGACCAGCAGGATGAATACAGAGAGGCTTGGAGAGACCTACATGGACTGATGCTAAGTGAGATGAGCAGAACCAGGAGATCATTATACACTTCGACAACGATATTGTATGAGGATGTATTCTGATGGAAGTGGATTTCTCTGACCAAGAGACTTAACTGAATTTCATTGGATAAATGATGGACAGAAACAGCTACACCCAAAGAAGGAATACTGGGAAATGAATGTGAACTATTTGATTTTTGATTTTCTTCCCGAGTTATTTTTACCTTCTGAATTCAACTCTCCCTGTGCAGTGGGAGAACTGTTCGGTTCTGCAAATATGTATTGTATCTAGGATATACTGCTACATATTTAACATATATAGGACTGCTTGCCATCTTGGGGGGGGGGAGGAGGGAGGGAAGGGAAAAAACGAAACATAAGTGATTGCAAGGGATAATGCTGTGTAAAAATTATCCTGGCATGGATTCTGTCAATACAAAGTTATTATTAAATAAAAAAAATAAAAAAATAAAATGACCTCTGTTCCTGGAACAGATCTGGTTGCACTGATAATTGCAATTCATTTTCCTACAGCTCTTAGAGTTTGGACTGACTTCAAAATAACCTTTTATCTCATTTTAGGGTTGAAGAAATTACTGTTGTTTGTCATTGAATTTATTTAAAATTTTTAAAAATATTTTTCTACAATTACATGTAAAAACAATTTAACACTTAAAAAAAATTTTGATTTCCAGATTTCCTTCCTTTTCCCTCTTCCCATTGAGAAGATAAGCAATTTGATATAGATTACATATGTACATATAGTTATGCAAAATGTATTTCCTATTAGTCATGTTGTGAAAGAAAACAGACCCAAAAAAAAAAAAGTAAAAAAGTTTGTTTTGATCTGCATTAAATTTCTTTTTTTTTTTAAATTATTTTCAGATCTGAGTTCTCCATATTTACCTCCCCTAATTGAGAAAGCAAGAAAAATCACATTTAAAGTGAATAGTTAATCATAATAAATTCTCTCATTGGCCATCTTAATTTTTTATGCATATTCCATTTGCTGTGAATTTCAGGGTTTTCTTGGAGTATATGTAGAAGTTGGGGGGGGTCTATCTACAATTCGGATAACCATCTTTTCCATAAGTTCATCATTTTCCTATACAAAGGCTAGCACTTTACTTGCACTCTTTCATAGGGTGGAAGTTGGTAGTTAAAGGGTAAAATGATGTAAACCAAACCCCAGATATAATTTGCAATAGTTTTCTATTAATGAAAAGGGAGAGGGGGTGGGAAGACTTCCTCTTCAAAGCCTAGATTAGATATATAGCTATTTTACATTTCCTCTTTTTTCCTCTATAAGGGAATGATTCCCCATCTCCCACACTCAATCAGCTGGTATTGAAATTTCAAGTGCCCCATAAGGGTACTGACTAACCTGTTCCCCTATTTGGGAATGAGCTGAGTCAGTTGTCTATTTTGAGTAACTTCCTCATCTCTTATTTTAATCTTCTGACCAATCAAGTTCATTTTCTCAACTCTTGTGCCAAACCCTTCCTACACACATGCACACACAGAATCATCACCACAATCATCCTGCATATATCTTATTTTCCCCTCATTCAAGATCCTTTTTTTCTAAGTTTTTTGTTGTTGATACAATAAAACCACTTTATTACAGTCAAATGCTTCCTTTGTGAATAGCTATTCTCTTTGACAATTTTTCTTTCAAAGATTAAATTCTAATTGTTGATTAAGTTGGTCCCTTTCTTTTTCTCCTCACAGCATTAAGCCAGAGTCAAAAGGTTTTCTTCCAATATAGGCTTTTTTGATGGTTTGCCCTGAGCTTCTTACTCTACTTTTTCAGAAAATTACAGCAAGTAGTATCTAGATGGTATAATAACCCGGGACCTTGACAAATAAAACAATAGTATGATCTATTAAAAAAACAAAAAGTTTTCTTGGTTTCTTTGGATAATGGCTCTTTTTTGTTTTCTCAGTAGCATTTTATTTTTCTAAATACATATAAAGAGTTTTCAATATTCATTTTTTTAAGATTTTGAGTTCCATATTTTTTCTTCTTCCCTTCCCCCTTCCCAAGATAGCAAGCAGTTTACAATCCTTTTAAATATATTTCCATATTTGTCATGTACAAGAAAAATCAGACAAAAAGGGGGGGGACCATAAGAAAGAAGAAGCAAACAAACAAGCAAAAAAGATGAAATTACTATGCCTTGATCCACATTCAGTCTCCACAGTTCTCTCTCTGGATGCAGATGACATTTCTTATTGGAATTAGGGGCAGCTAGATGGCACAGTGGATAGAGTACCACTTTGGAATTAGGAGAACCAAACTTATCAGAATTGTCTTAGATCACTGCTTTGTTAAATATCACTAAGTCTATCATAGTTATAAGGATGGTAGTTTTTGTAAAGATAGGTTTGCAGTGATAAAGAATCAACTCTCAGGAAAGCGAAGAGCCAGTGCAACTCTCCTAGCAAATCCAAATAATAAAAGTAGGAATGTGTTTTCCTAGCAGGAACTTATTTTTACTTAGAATATTCTAGCTGAGTATTAGAACTGGAAGGAAACTTTAAAATAATCCCATCCAACCCTCCTCATCCTCCCACCTACTTCAGATGCAGAAATTGACGCAGAGAAGTCGAATTTGACCAGTCACTCAATTATTGGCAGAACCAGAATAAAAGCTAGATCTTCTGACTCAATTTAATGCACTTTCCAATACCAGTTGCCTCACCAATCCTCGGCTGGCCCTGCCCCAAAGTTCCTTAAAAAGGTGTATCTACCCTTGGGTTCTTATACCTCACAATTACAATTTTAGATGGACAAAAGAACTTTGTTTCTATTCAAGCAATCTGTTAAGACAACATATTTCATATTTACTCATGCTAGGCCCTGGAGAGGTTACAGAGATGCGTAAGACAGTTCCAGCCCTAAAGAAGTCTAGTAGGAAAGTTAATAGATAGATAGTTCCCTCCCCACGCCCCCCCCAAAAAAGAGGTATAAAGTGATATGGGAGGGAGAGATCATTTTTGCCTGATTAGGGAAGAAGTATTTGGGTGGACTTTGAAGAGTGGGTAAGATTTTGACAACCTTTAGGGACGGGCTAGGAGGGGAGAGAGAACAAACTTTTAAAGACAAAATATGCAAAATTACCACACAGTAACATGAATATGAAGGCAGGAGAGGAAAGAATTTATTCTGGCAAGCAATCAACCAATCAATTACATTTAAGTGCCTATTCTATGAGAAGCACTTTGCTAGGCACTTAAGGCATTGGGAATATAAAAGCAAAAATGAAATAAGCCTAATTGCCTCATACCCACATAAAAAATAAAGGAATGAATGAATAGATACATAAGTAAACAGTTGTAGGACTCTGGGAAAGTCACTGATTGCCTTACAAAAAATAAATAAAATAGTTCCTGCTAGTAAGGAGTTTCTATTTTTATTACTAAATCTGTTTTATTGTGTACTTATAGTGGGGTATCAGTGAAGTTAAATTCAGTGACACTGTGGTACTTTGGAAAAAGCAATGAGACTAAGGGGAACAATTTTCTAATCCCTAATTTGTATTATTTTGGACAAGTTACTTCCTCTGTGTAAGCCTCAATTTCCTTATCCAAAAAACGAGAGTTGAACTAGATCTGTCAAGTACCCTTTCAACTCTTGACAATCTGAAACTATGAGATTGACCAAGGCAGTCTTCGTAAAAGCAGATGAGTCTGGTTAGTCAGGCAATACAATGGGAAAAGCCCTGCTAAGGAGCTGTGGGAACCTGGGCAAGTTACTCAGCCTTTACCTCCATTTTCTCAGCTATAAAATGGGGAGTAATAATAGTACCTGCAGGGGCAGCTTGATGGTGCACTGGATAAAGTATCAGCCCTAAAAATCAGGAGGATCTGAGTTCAAATGTGACCTCAGACACTTAATACTTACTAGCTGTGTGATCCTGAGCAAGTCACTTAACCCCAGCTACCTTACCTAAAATAATAATAATAATACCTGCCTCCCATGATTATTGAAAATCTCCAGAGAGGTAATATTTGTAAAGTGCTTAGCATAATGCCTGGCTTAATCCATTCTATTTTAGTTGTTATTTTAAAAGAAAAATTATCTGGAAAGGGACAGGATTTCAGTTAAAACAAAAATAATTATCCTTCAAAATAAACTGGGCACTCTAAGAAATAAATTTGCTAAAAGTTATTAACTATTATATTTTTCAGCCTGAAATAGATAGATGAAATCTTTGTAAAAATCCTTTGTGGTTTTAACCTATATTGGATTAATAGCTGTTTAAGGGAAGGGAAAGGGAGGGAGGAAGGGAGAAAAATTTGGAACACAAACTTTTGCAAGGGTGAATGTTAAAAACTATCTTTGTATGTATTTTGAAAAATAAAAAGCTATTAGTATTAAAAATCCTAATGTGATTTCAAAACCTTCAAGCGTTTGTAGATTTTAGGAATTATGATATAATTGAATATCTTTTTGATAATGAACAATGAATTTATTATTATTATTATTATTTTAGAGCTAGACTGATAATAGTAATTCCACCCTATAGGACTCTATCTTTTCATCTTCCATGACTATTTTTCACTGATCAGAGGAATAGAAGCAAACACTATTAATTGTAGTTCTCAATAATGTTCATTTTGCTGTAGAATAGAAATGCAGATTCCGATCTGGAAGGACCTTTGAAGTCTACCTAGTAGACTCTGAGGCACAGAGTGGCTCAATGGTTTGCCTAAAATCTCCTTGGTGGCAAAAATTTAAATCGAGGTTTAGATTTCCTTTCACTCTGCCACCCTGCCCTTCTCTTTCCAGCCAGTAATCCCAGACATCCATGATTTGATAGGACCGGTGATTTCCTAGAGATAGGAAACTCTACCCATGCAAACCAGCATCACCTTATAAAGAAAAAATATGCCCTACAATTTATGGTCTTGGTCGCCTGGAGCACTGGAAGGTCGCGCTGACTTTCCGCACTGAGCCCGGTAAGAGCAGAAGGTATTAATGAACATCAGTCCAACAGGCTAATTAGGCTTTGAAGTGCCTACCTAGTGACAGCTTTTTGAACTAGCTATTATCAGCTACTCATTTCACCCTTCTACCACTCAGTCATCATTGTGAGTAGTTTTCTTCCGGAGGTAGGGAGTTAAGAGCTAACTAGGGAGAGTAACCCATATTTATGGAAAGTGTTCCCTCCTAAGAAGGCGTTTGGGATGGGAGGATTAGCACCTGTTTTGAGGTCTCGCTAAGATCTTTTCACGGGAATTGCTCATCTACTTTTTTTTTCTTTCTTTTTGCTGAGGCAATTGAATTAAGTGACTTGCCCAGGGTCACACAGCTAGGACATGTTAAGTGTCTAAGGTTAGATTTGAACTCAGGTCCTCCTGACTTCAGGGCTGGCGCTGTATCCCCTGCGCCACGGAGCTGCCACTTGTTCACCCAGCTCCGTTTTGACGTTTACCCAGCTCCACTGCAGCGCGCATAGCGGCTGCCCGTTGGTTGTAGGTGGGGCTAAAGCAGCTTGTGGCGGGGAGCCTCACCTTGGTGAGTTAGGGCGGGGTCCCTTCCTCTTCATGCGAAGACCTTCCCCAGGAGTGGGCAAATGGGAACAGTCTGCTGCAACGACCCGGCGAGGCTGGAAGCAGGCCCTTGGGGAGGGCTTAGAGTTCAGTCAGACGCCCCGGACGCCAAGGTCATCCGCGCCTAGGCCGTCGCTGGCCATCTTGACTTTTGTAGCGGGACTTTGATGACTGAAAAAGCAAGTGAGGCGGGCTGCTCTGTGCAACTCTGCCTTACTTAAATCCAATTCACAATCAAGTCAAAACTTCACTGACATCACTGGTTCTCTTGGAGAAGGAAGGAACAAAACAGGAACTTTAGGCTGTCTTGTTTGGTCTAGGCAAGGGAAAGGGAACAAGTATTTAACTTTGGGGTTTGTGGGGGCTAAAACCTTTCCCACACCCCGTTCTCTCCCTGGCCCAGGACGAGGGGTGTCCCACGTGGAACATCCAGTGGTATCCCCATCAGCGCCCACCGTTGCCTGATAGAGGCTGGGATAATAGCAGGAACTTCTCTGCTGTTTTCTGCCTAAGCGCTCTGACTAAAGGCTTCTGAGCTGAGGTCGGGCCTCTGGGACTGGAACCAGGTGGAGGAGGATTAGAGACTATGCAGGGAAGCAAAGGAAGAGCTGGGAATGTCCTGAGAACCGAGGGGATTGTGAAAGTAGGGGGGAGATGGGAGGGCTAGCCCTAGTGGGCCAACTTCCTAGTGACTCATCCTGCTCCTTCGCAAAGCCATTGCATGTTCTTTCCTTTTTTTGAAGTCACATGGAGAAAGGAGGGTGGGATCGGACAGAAAAGAGGCAGCCACTTAGATGAGAGATTCCTCAGATAGAGACCATGTAGGGCAGAGGGAAAGGAGAGGTGTATGCTGAGCAATGCATATATGTACACACACACACACACACACATACACAATGCACTCAGTATTTTTCTTAGCTCCTATACAAGGAACAAATACACCTGACCCTTGTGAGGCTCAACTGGGACTACAGAAGAAGCAGCTCCATCAAGGAAGAGAAAACACTGTCACTCCTGCTCTTCAGCTGGCACAGATAGGAAGAAAAGAACCCCAGGTGTTCGTGAGTAGTCATTGATTTTGCTATTTCAATACCAGGGCATCTACTCACTCTGCTCATTCTTTTTGAATTAGCTCTTAACTTTTCAACCGCTTGGCACCCTGCCTGGTAAATAGTACACTTTTAAATGTTTAAAAATTGTTTTTTGAATTAGTGGGTCAGTTAACTTTTTAATCTATGTTCTATATTAAGAGAATAAGAACTAATTATAGAGTGTAACTCGTGATTTTGGAAGTTTTACTTTATATTAGGGACACATTACCCATCTCTGTCAAATCCCTTACTAGCATCTATCTTTCTTTCTTTTTTTCCTTTTTCCCTTTCCCCCCTTTTCCCCCCATTTTTCTTTCCCTCTTTTCCCCACTTTTCCTTCATTTCCCCCTTTTCCCTCTTTTCCTCCTTTTTTCCTTTTTCTTTTTCTTTTCCCTATAGAGTGAGAGAATGAGAGGTAGTAGAACCAAATATTACTCCTTCTGTCAGTGTATAGGCAGGGCAAGAGAGGAGGAGAAATTCATAAACTTTGTTTTTGGTCAGTTACTCAAGTTAAGTTTCAGGTGGGAAAGATGAGAGGAACACTAAAACCACAGGTTAAATTCAGATCTCATTCATCTATCCTGTACTTCCCAGCTTCTTAAACTGTGGTTTTCAACTCCATATGGGGTCTTGTAATTGAATGTGAGGATGACTAAATTACTATTTATTTTCATCAAATGTTTGATTTGCATACCTATTTTATATGCCTGGGGTCCTTTAAAATTTTCTTAGGCAAAAAAGGCTTCAAGTGAAAAAAAGTTTAAGAAGCTCTGCTCTACCTGACTGTGAAGGGGCTACATTCAAGTTTTGGGGGGTTTCCTTCTTTATCTTCATAAAAGGGCTACTACAAACATTTTTGCACATGTGGGTCCCTTTCCCTCCTTTAAGATCTCTTTGGGATACAGGCCCAATAGAGACACAGCTTGATAACCCTTTGGGCATAGTTCCAAATTGCTCTCCAACATGGTTTGATCCATTCACAATTCCACCAACAATATATTGGTATCTTTGTTTTCCCACATCCCTTCCAACATTCATCATTATCTTTTCCTGTCATTTTAGCCAATCTGAGAAGTGTGTAGTGGTTCCTCAGAGTTATCTTTATTTGTATTTCTCTAATCAATAGTGATTTAGAGCATTTTTTTCCATATGATTAGAAATAGTTTTAATTTCTTTATCTGAAAATTGTTCCTATCCTTTGGCCATTTATCAATTGGAGAATGGCTTATATTCTTATAAATTTGAATCAATACTCTATATATTTTGGAAATGAGGCCTATGGTCATAAAATTTTACTTCCCTCCTAAGACATTTTGCTGTTAAGTTTTGAACAATTAGTCTTCTGAAAAAAATTAGGTATAACATATGGGATCCATCTCCTGATAGAGGTGATGAATTCAAGATATAGAACAAGACATATAATTTTGGACATAGACAACATGGAAATGTTTTGATTGATGATGTTTGTTTTTCTCTTTTTCTTCTAAATGGGAAATTTAACAGTTTAATCAATTAACTATGAGGGGTAATGAGAGGGAAAGACAACTAAAGGCTTTCCAATAAAAAAAAAGAAAAAGATAAAATATTATACTTTTAAGTGAGCTCTGGATTCCAAAAGGACAATTTGTGGTCAGTCTCCAGAAGGTGGTTGGTTCCAGACTCCACCACTCCAGAATTTGAAGATAAGGTCAGCCAATAGCCTCTGAAATGGAAATCCAACACAAGATCTATGAATCTAGCTATCGGATCCCCACCTATCTCAGACCCATATTTAAATGTGCTGCTAACAAACCTAAGAACCTTCTTAAATCTTAATAATAGGCATCTGACATCCTCCTGAAAAGGAACACATCAATTGTAAGGTTATTTCAAATTATTTATTTATAGCATTCCTTTTTTCTTTATTTTTTAATTCTTGAGATCCAAATTCCCTTCCTCCTTCCCCCACATATTGAGAAGGCAAGCAATATGATATTATTTATAATGTGATTTTAGGAGACCAAATGATGTGGTCTAGGAGAACAATTTCTGATCACCAAATGATGAGACTGTTGTAGGCATCAAATGTTGGAGTTTGGTCATGTGAAGTATTCACAATGGCCATTCTCTTTGGCAAAAGTAGATTCTTTTAGGAGAAGAGGATACAGACAAAATGAAGAAATGTAATAAACACCAGAATGGAAAAGTCAAGTTCCCTGGTGGAATTCACAATTTGCCAGGAGAAAGGGAATACCCCATGAAATTAGAATATGCCCTTAGCTGGAAGGCTAAATAGCAAAAGAGATTTAACAACTTAAAAGAGTTAGTTTTAAAAAGAAGAAAAACATCATAAGATATGGTAGGGGGTTGAGAGAGAGATACTATGAGGCAGAGGGTCAGGGTGGGTTATTAATCCCAAGAGGGATTCATCAAAGATGGTGTGAGCCATGGACAGATTTATCGGGGAAATTTAACTTCAGGGCTTTGACATAACTAGGATTTCTGACCAGTCATAGCAAGGTGGGGATGTCCACAATCTCCACAGAGGGTGGGACCTTGAGGTTAAACTGATCCCTATCAGTGCCTTCCCAACCTGCCCCAGGGATCCATCAACTCCAGTCTGCCAATCTCACCAGGTTATTGAGGACCTCATCAAATTATACATGTGAAATCATGGAAAACATCCATTTAAAAATTAGCTAAATATATTTCTACCATATATTGGATTACTTGCCATCTAGGGGAGGGGGAAGGGAAAGGAAAACTGGAACACAAGTTTTTGTAAGGGTTAATGTTGAAAGCTTATCCATGCATATGTTTTAAAAATAAAAAACTTTCATTTAAAAAAAAGTAGCTAAAATAGTGTACAATGATCGGCAGTGAATGACTTATCTATTCTCAGCAATACAATGATCTGAGACAATTCCAAAGGACTTGTGGTAAAAAATGCTATCCACTTCCAGAAAAAGAATGGATAGACTCTGAATGAAGATTGAAGCACACTATTTTTCACTTTCTGTATTTTTTATGGTTATTCCCCGCCCTGCTTCGAATCTATGTCCGTTTTTATAACATGAGTCTAGTATGGTAGGTAATATGTTTTGCATGATCAAACATATATAACATATAAAATTGCTTACTGTCTGAAGGAGAGGGATGATGAGGGAGGGAGAAAGAAAGCTTGGAACTTAAATTTCTTTTTAATGAATGTTAAAAATTTTTCTTGTAACTGGGAAAAATTATTAGGAAACATTAAATAAGGTATTTAATATTTAAATGGGAAATATTATATAGAAAATAAAATATTATTAGGAAAAATGTAGTGATGAAAAATAAGTTGTAGTTTTGGAAATCAGAATATGAGAAAGGATAAAAAATAGGAGTTTATAGTCACTGATGTTGATTTCTCTTCTGTTCTATTCTTTTCTCTCCAATCTATCTTGCAAGTAACTGACAGTCTTTCTAATAATACACAGATTTGATTCTCTCATTTCTTTGTTCAGAAACTGTAAATAGATTCTCCTTGCCTCTAGGATAAGTATAAGCTCCTTTAGCATGACATTTAAAGTCTTCCATGATCTGGCTCCAACTGCTCTTGCTATTATTTCTAACTCACACTTTTATACCTTCACTTTGTTCCTCCAACCCCCACTATGACCTCTTAGCTTTCTAGATTTTGTTCATATAACATCTCAAATCCACTTTACATAGTAGGTTTTCCCCCAGACATTGCTATTGCTGTACCTTCCATTTACATTGTATATATCTTCCATGAATCTACTTTTTTCAAATATGGTCTCCTTCATTAAAAGGTGAACTTTCCAAGGGTAAATCATATATTTTGCCTTTCTTTGTATCCCCATCACTTAGCACAATGCTGGCATATAGTAGGTGCTTAATAAATGCTTGTTGATTGAAATAAGGTTGGTCAGCCTTTGTTGTTGTCTTCTCTTTCTACTCCCTGGAGAATAGCTAATAAATTGTTGTTTGTTCTTTGTTCTTGAAGAGGCCCATGACGTGAGGGAGTGGATTTAAGAGAGGGAGGTCGGTGCAAGGTTATCTGCCTCACTTTTCCCTCCAGAGCCACCTGGGTCCAGTGGCCAGACAGAGATCAGGATGATGGAGATGGTTCTGGGTGTAGTGGGGTGCAGTTTAGTCTTTTTAAGCTAAGGTCTTTAACAGATCTCAGTTTGACTGAGGTGATACTGATTAGTGATTTAGGCGAGGTAAGAAATGAGGCAGAGAATGATTTCTTTTATCTACCAAAAAAATTCAATCTAGGAGGGAAAGATCTTTGGGGTTTCTGGCTAAAACAGAAATAATTGCTATTTACAGTTATTCTGAGTCAATTAGGGACCAAATGAGCTTGGCCTGGGACCTATTGTTGGTCAGTCAATGAGAGTTCGAGTAATTTGGATTATATGGCTTGGTCCTAGCCCCAAGATATCATGGTCCCTTTCCAGAACAAAGGGCAAACAACAACCTCTGAGTAGGAGTAGAAGCTACCCGGCTAGGAACCAACTGGAACTTGCCAATTGGGCAACACAGCAAATAAATACCAATTTAATGGAATACTGAAAAAAGGAGAACTGGAAAAAAAAAGAATTTGTCAAATGTCTTCAACATTTTCCTGGGAAATAGTGAGTGACCATTCAAATTTAGAAAAATTCTGGCATCCACTACATGGAAACATGGGCAGTCAGAGTATTGTTGGAAATTGATAAGGCATGCTATATTTCTTCCTCCTTTTCCTTTCCCTCAAGTTGTACATACCCTGTGGGGGTCAACAGTAGAAGGGACCACTCCAACCTGTAAATAATTTTTTAAAAATCAATTAATAAACATTTAATAAGTTCCTACTATGTTTCAGGCACTATGCTAAGCACAAAGGGTACAAAAAGAGGCAAAAGACAGTTTCTAGTTTCTACTTTTCAGGAATTTATAATCCCACCATCACAGGCCAATGTAAAACCTGGGAGGTTTTTTAGTGGAGGGTCATTCTAGGTATAGATGGAGTAGATTGAAAGTAATCTGAAAGGCAAGGCACCTGCAGCCTCTTAAATCGACCTTTTGTTCTGGCTCATTTATTAGCAGCTTCAATAAAGAGGGTTTTAAGAATATCTAAGAGTGTCCAACCCCTAGTTAGACAGTTGTCTGTAACAAGATGTCAAAAGGGAAAAGATCTAATCTTACCCTGGAGGCTCGCCACCTAGTTCTGGTTTACTAAATGTGAAGAGGGACCAAAAAAGCCGAGAACCTATCTTATCTCTTATCTGTCCGAGTGTCTAGTCCTAGTAACCTAGATTCTACAAGACTGAAGTCAAGAAGCCTGAGGTAACCCTGAAAAAAATGAGCCTAGGAGATAGGAGTAGGGAATGATGCCCATCAAGATAGTGTGCCCAGTAACGGCCAGAGCATCACTTTGCTGACACCAGCAGATATGAATGGAAGTGGCCCAGCAGAAATGCTGGGACCCACAGAAAAGGGGTCATGAAGAGTCAGATGCAATCGAAAAAATGCCTAAACAATAGACATTCTGGTGGCCACTCCTCTCTCAGCACGGAGAGGGTACATCCCCTCTACTTAGGCAACTCCAGCACTTGAGATTCCCAGCCTCCAGGAGCAGGAATTATAGTGTGTTCCACCATCCGGGGCCATTTCTCACCCTCCTTGCCTTCCCTGTAGCATTTGACCCTCTACTCCTGAATACTTTCTTCTCCCTCAGTTTTAGAGATACCGACATCTCCTACCAGTCTGCCAGCACCTTCTCAGCCTCCTTGCTGGATTATCATAGGTGTCCTGATTACTAATCTCCAGACTCTTGTGCTGGACTCTCCTCTATTTTCTGTCAGTGATTTCATCAGTTCCCATGATCATCTCTGTGAATATGACTGTCAGATCTATAGGAATCCAAACAGATGTTTTTTAAAATACTATTTTATTTTTCTAAATACATGCAAAGATGGTTTTTACCATTCAGCTTTGCAAAACTTTGTGTTCCAAATTTCCTTCCTCCCCACTTCCCAAGATATCAAGCAATCTGATATACATTAAACATGTGCAATTCTTCTAAATATTTACATATTCATCATGCTGTGCAAAAAAAAAAAAATCAGCCAGATTTTTTTTTTTCTTAAGCCCCAGGTCCATATGAACAATTCTTGTGAGACATCTCCAACAAAATGTCCCTATGGTTGTCTCAACCTTAACATGTTCAAATGAAACTCGAGATTTTATTCTCTAAATCCATATCTACACTCTACACTTTGCATCTTCTGTTGATGGACTCCACTATCCTCACTCTCTTAGTCACCCTGGGTTATGATCAAGAACAATTAATTGAGAGAGACAGAGAAAGAGACAGAGAGAGACAGAGAAAGAGACAGACAGAGAGAGGAGAGGAACGAGAGAGAGAAAGACAGAGACAGAGAGAGACAGAAAGACAGAGACTGAGACAGAGAGACAGAGAGAAACACACAGAGATACAGAGATAGAGGGGAGAGAGAGACAGAGAGAAAGAAAGAAAGAAGGGAGGGAGGATGGAGGGAAGGAGAGAATACTTCAGTTTGTATTCAGACACATTCATTCTCTGGGTATGGACAGGATTTTTTTTTTTTTATCATAAGTTATTCATGAGATTAGATTCAGGGAACCAAATGATGAGATTAGGGTTCTCGGTGGTCAGGGAGTTAAATGATGAGATTAGTTGCAGGTTTGGGGTTCAGGGAACCAAATGAAGAAGTTTGGCTCCCCTAAATCCCTTTTGGGATTCAGCTCATGGGTAAGAAGTTGTGGGAACCACTTCTGGTGGCACAGAGATCCTTCATAATTTACGAACCCGAAAAGGTAGACTGATAAAAAGAAGTTTATTATTGGCTTTGGAAAGTCAGCCTTTGCCATGCATGAATAAAAAGGCTGAATTCCTTAGTGGCAAGGTCTGACAGAGAAGTAAAGTTTCTAGCAGAGAATTCCCGACAGAAAGGTATAAAGTCTCATTGGGAAAATAGGTGAGAGAGATAAAGAAAGAGAATGCTGAAAGAGATTCCAGCAGGCAGAGTTTGCTGCTATGCCAGGGATGATGGAATGTTAGGTCCTCTCGGAGGAGTGAGTTTAAAATTGGCTCTTTTTATAATAGAAGCCTTTGGCTACAAGCTGAGGCCTGATCCTGATGGGGGCTGGGTTTCAGCTTGAGCTGGAATTGAATAGAATTTATTCTGTTATTATTAATAACATTAAATAGAATTTAGAATTGAAGGGGTGTTTCTCCAATTCAATGGGGTTAGAATCTCCAACTCCAGACTCAGCTAGCCCCACTTAGACAACAGAATGATGCTGTTTGTTCTGAGGCCAGAGGCCGGAATTCAAGGAGACTTTCTCCTTCAAGGATTTTTAGAGTTTCAGATTCTGTAGAATCAGAATCAATTCAGATTCAGTAGAGATTCAATTCAGAGAGGCCTGGAGAGACTTACATGAACTGATGCTAAGTGAAGAACCAAGAACCAAGAGAACACTTTACACAGCAACAAGATTATGTGATAATTAACTTTGAAGGATTTGGCTCTTTTTAACAACAAGATCATTCAGACCAGTTTCAATAGTCTTATGATGAAGAGAGCCATCTATACCCTGAGAGAGGACTGTGGGAACTGAGTGTGGATCACAACATAGCATTTTCACCTTTCTTGTTGTTTGCTTGCTTTTGTTTCCTCATTTTTCCTTTTTGACCCAATTTTTCTTGTGCAGCATGATAATTGTAGAAATATCTATAGAAGAATGTTTACATATATTATTTAACATATATGGGATTACTTGCTGTTTGGGGGGGAAGGGAGAAGGAAAAATTTGGGATACAAGATTTTGCAAGGGTGAATGTTGAAAACTATCTTTGCAAGTATTTTGAAAATACAAAGCTTTATTTAAAAATTAATTCCTTCAGAGTAGTTGTGGATGATTGTACTACTGAGAATAGCAAAGTCATTTACAGTTGGCCACCTCAGGATATTGCTATTACTTTGTACGTAGTACATTAAACTTTGTTTGAGTTCATGGAGGACTTCCCAAGTTTTTTTGTTTTTGTTTTTGTTTTTTCCTGAGAGCATCCTGCTCATCATTTCCCATAGTACAACAATATTCCCTCACAAACATATCATCATCATTGCTAACATTTAAATAGTACATCATGGTTTTCAGGGTGCTTTTCATTTGTTGTGTAATGCTAGAGAAACTGAGGCAAGATAGACATTAGAGAGTATATTAATAATTTATTTAATGGAGAGATTTTCTGAGACCAAAAGGATCCATGGTTTAGTCCCAGGGCTGAATGAGACTATCGTCTCAAGAATCCAGCAGTTAGTGTGTGTCTCCCATGAAATATGTATACACATGGCTCCAAGCTACAAGATTAACAGAGGCAGGGAGCAGAGTCAGAGCACTGAGAACGGGAACAGACCACCAATCCGGTTCTGAAGGTGGGGCAAGGCACTGGACATTCTGATGACTTACTAGGAGTTAGGAGCCAGGAAGTCTGAACTCCCCTTTATCTTGAGTTTAAAAATATTTACAATTTATGACCTTAGAATAACTAGCCCTAAATTATATCAGTCCTAATGATCAGGAGGAAGGTTGCAACCAGAGGGATTAAGGCAGAACAATTCAAGAAACTGAGGCAGAGCAATTCAGGGAAACTGAGTCAGGACAATAAAAGGGAACTGTGTCACAATAGTTGCAGCCTGCAGAAAAGGTTTGTTTAATCATAAACCGCAGTCCTGAAAGGTAGATGCTATTGTGAGGGATGTAGAAGACCCTTACCCAAAATGACTACTCAGAGATCCCTCAGTAGAAGGCAGAAAAGTTGTTTATTGAAAAACCTCCGGATGATGAGCCGTCCCATTGCAAGATAAGCTCGCGGTAGGAGGGCTAAAGAAGTAGTAAAATACATAGCTTTTATACAAGAAATTACATCACAAGTAAGAGAGCATTGAGAAGGGGAGGGGGAGGCATCTAATTGGTTGTTGCTAGTTGGGGAGATTGGAATGGAAGGTTTCTGTTTCCCTGAAATCTCCTGATTTCTGGGAAACAAAGTCAGGCCTTCAGGCTTAATCAAGCAGACAGTGGTCCAGCTAATAGACTAAATATTGATAAATGTCAAATACCAATAAATGTCATCAGTTCAGGTTAAGTAAATATGTTTCTAGCTGGCCAAGGCTCAAATAGATATGAGCCTGCACATATTATACAGGTCATAGGGGAGACACAGAAATAATAAAATACAGAAAAAGAATTCATACATTCCTGTAAGTTCTTCATCTTATCTATTCCCCACACTATTATTATCTCCAATTTATAGACAAAGAAACTGAAGCTTAGAGAAATTAAGTGACTGAATCAGTCAGGCAAGGAACATTTATTAAGTGCTGACTGTGTGACAGCACTCTACTAAGCCCTGGGGATACATTTGTTGTTCAGTCATTTCAATTGTGTTTGAATCTTTGTGATCCCATTGATTCTGGAGCAGTTTGCCATTTCCTTTTCCAGCTTATTTACAGATAAAAAAACTGAGGCAATCAGGGAGTTGCCTAGGGAATACCAAAGAAAGATAAAAGACAACTGGGGAAAGATAACACATAAAAAGAACCTGAAAAGAGGATGGGGAACAAAGAGGATGCTGTATGAGGAAAGGAAATGATGAGATGGCTGGGCACTCTCCTGAAATGGAAGATCCATTGCACCTTTATACAGACAGATGGAGAGATTGTCCTAGGGGCAAGGAGTATAAGCAGGCAGTGAGTGTCTGAGATCTGAACTCAGGTCCTCCTGACTCCCAGGCCTGTGCTCAGTGCATTATGCCAGTTAGTTCTACTGCTAATAATTTCCTAAATAGACTCGTCTTTCTGTCTCTCTCCCCTGCAATCCATCTTCTGTGTAACAGATGAAACAATCTTCCTAAAGCACTGAGCATATCATTCCCCTCCAAAGATAAATATGAAAATTAAAATCATCCTTCAATATTGCCTCTAGAATAAAATGCAAACTCCTTGGTTTGGTATTTAAAAACCTTCACAATTTGGCTCCAGTCTACATTTTCAGGCTTATTTTTCATGATTTCCTTTCATTAATTCTATGTTCCAAACTGCTCCCCATTTCTTGTACTAAGCAATCCATCTTCCACCTTTGTATGTGCTGTCTCCTATGCTTAAAATGCACTCCTTCAGTGTGTCAGACAAGGCAAACTACCCCTACCACCTCCCTGAAGACCTGATGGAGAAAACCCTGGCCCCTGAGCCTTAGACCTTAGCCTCAGCTCTAAATGAAGGACCCTGAATCCAAAAAAGCCTTCGGAATAACAGCAGCCAAAGAATGGATCCTGCTTCCATCCCAGTCCTCCCCTAGCCATCATCTTGGGAATATTTGACCTGGCAGTTTCTTGCATCAGAATATAATACAATTTTAATCAGTGAAAATGATACTTTTTATTTTTTTATCTTTTTAATAATCATTTTTTATTTTTCAAAACACAATGCAAAATAGTTTTCAAGATTCACCATTTCCCTAACCAAAAAAAAAAAAATCCCACAAATTAAAACATTGTCTTAAAAAAAAATTCACCATTGGAAAACCTTGTGTTCCATATTTTTCTCCCCTCCTTCCTCTTTCCCTTTCCCCTCTCCTAGACAGCAAGTAATCCAGTACAGGTTAAACATATGCAATTCGTCTAAACATATTTCTACATTTATCAAGTTGCACAAGAAAAATCAGATCAAAAAGGGAAAAAATTTGAGAGAAAAAAAACAAGCAAGCAAACAACAATAAAAAGGTTCAAACACTATGTTCTGATCCACCTTTAGTCCCCACAGTTCTCTATCTGGGTGCAGATGGCTCTCTTCATCACAAGATCATTGGAATTGGTCTGAATCATCTTATTGTTGAAAAGAGCCAAGGAAATGACATTTTTTCAAAAAGAGTCATTAGTATCTGTTTTGCTACTGTACCCTGAGGATTATGGGACTTGTCAAATTGACTTGCCACTGAAATCTCTTCTATGAATTGTCTTCCCTATTAGAATGTGGACTCCTGGAGAGCAGAGACTGTCTGATGTGATATTTGCATCCCCAGGGAATAGCATAATGCTTTGCATATAATATATTAATTAATTAATGCTTTTTCACTTCACTCACTCATCATTAATTATATATATATTTGCCTATTTACATGTCATATCTCCTTACAGAGAATAAAGACAAGATCTGTTTGTTTCTGTCTCAGTATAACCAATGATTAGCACAATGCCTTGAACATAATTAATGGTTGGACTGAAAAAAGATATAAAAAGAAGGATGCATGGACATTTAGGACACAACTTTACTCAAGACCAGTCTTATTGGGATTATTAAACTTTTTTTATTGATGTGAAATGTTTTAAGTACAATGATGGTATAAAAAAAATAACAACACATAAATCACATTTAATTATTCTAACCTAATTGGATTTTCATCAGTATTGATTCAAAATTAGAAAAAAATGTCACGTAAATTATATTAAAAACAAAATAAAAACTTCTAAAGCCCATGATTATATTTAGAGGTACAGAAAAGCCTTTGCCAAAATACAAAACATTCATTTTAAAAATACTTTAAAAGTATAGGCATATAAGGTAATTTAAAAAAATAATAGCTTTTTATTTTTCAAAATACTTGCAAAGATAGTTTTAAACATTCACCCTTGCAAAGCCTTGTGTTCCAAGTTTTCCCCTTTCTCTACACCCTCTCCCTCCCCTAGACAACAAGTAATCCAATATGGTTTAAACCAGTTTTTCTAAACATATTTCCACATTTATCATGCTGTGCAAGAAAAATTAGATCAATAGCAGGATGATTTTAGAGAGGCCTGGGGAGACTTACATGAACTGAGGTTAAGTGAAATGAGCAGAACCATGAGGTCTTTGTACATGGCAACAGCAAGATTATACAGTGATCAATTCTGATGGATGTGGCTCTTTCCAACAATGAGATGATTCAGATTAGTTCCAATGATCTTTTTTTTTTTTTAATAGCGTTTTATTTACAAGTTATATGTATGGGTAATTTTACAGCATTGACAATTGCCAAACCCTTTGTTCCAATTTTTCCCTTCCTTCCCCCCACTCCCTCCCTTAAATGGCAGGATGACCAGTAGATGTTAAATATATTAAAGTATAAATTAGATACACAATAAGTATACATGACCAAACAGTTATTTTGCTGTACAAAAAGAATTGGACTCTGAAATATTATATAATTAGCCTGTGAAGGAACTCAAAAATGCAGGCAGGCAAAAATATAGGGATTGGGAATTCAATGTAATGGTTCTTAGTCATCTCCCAGAGATCTTTCCCTGGGTGTAGCTAGTTCAGTTCATTACTGCTCCATTAGTTCCAATGATCTTGTGATGAAAAGAGCCATCTATACCCAGAGAAAGGACTGTGAGAACTGAGTGAGGATCAAAACATAACATTTTCACTCTTTCTGTTCTTGTTTGCTTGCATTTTGTTTTCTTTCTCAGTTTTTTTTTCCTTCTTGATCTGATTTTCCTTGTGCAGCAAGATAACTGTGTAAATCTATATATACGTATATTATATTTAACACATATTGTAACATATTTAACATGTATTGGATTATCTGCCTAGATGGCAGAGGAGGGGGTGGGGAAAGGAGGGGAAAATTTGGAACACAAAGTTTTGCAAGGGTCAATGTGGAAAAATTACCCATGTATATGTTTTATAAATAAAAAAATATTTCTCATCTAAAAAAAGAAAAAGAAAAATCAGATCAAAATCATTCCAAAAGGAGGAATATGAGAAAGGAAAAAAACAGCAAATAACAATAACAACAAAAAATGAAAATACTATGCTGTGATCCTCACACTACTAAAAGAGCTGCCACAAACATTTTTGCACAAGTGGATCCCTTTCCCTCCTTTAAGATCTCTTGGTCTTATCCCTTAGGCTTTTTGGTTTCAAGCCCCTAACTAGCCTGTCAAGAGTTGATATCTTTGACATATCTAAACTAGATACAATAATTACTCCTTCCTAACAATTCCCTTGCTTCCTTTGATTTTAGGCAATCTTTTCTCTAATTATTTTAATGATTTGATATCATATGATAAAGAGCTTCATAAATCCTAAATTCTATGTAAATATAAACTATCATGTAAACTATCTGGATAACATACTATGAAGGTTAAGTGCACACAACAAAATTCAGTGCTGAAATAATATGCAATCTATACTCAAGTTGTTCTGATGGCTAGGTTGCGTGGTGGATGGAAATCCTCTGAGCTGAAGTCAAAAAGAACTGAATTCAAATTTTGTCTCCTTCACTTGCTACCTATGTGACCCTGGGCAAGTCACTTAATCCCGTCTGCCTCAGTTTCTTCATCTGTAAAATGACCTGGAGAAGGAAATGGAGAAGGCAATAATTTCTAGTATCTTTGCCTTAAAAAACAAACAAACCCAAATGAGGTCACAAAGAGCCAGACAGGGCTGACAAATGACTGACCATCAATCTTTAGTTTCCTCACTTATAAAATAGCAATAATAATAGCACCTACTTCTCAGAGTTATGATTAAATAAGATAATGTTTTATTGAATACCCAGTAGGTGCTTAATATGTATTTATTTCCTTCCTTCCTATAGGTCAGCTCCTCAGGTTTCTTTACCATGACAATCTTTACTGGTCAACCCTAGTTTCTTTTCTTTTTTTTTTTAAACTTTATTTTTCTGGAATGAAAGTAGGCAGTTACAAAAGTGATAGTAATATAAAAATAAATGCATAAATAAAATATCTTAAAAGATAAAGATTGATTAGAGAGTCAACTAGAAGGTATTCTTGCTTTATGATTTTCCTGTTTTCACTTTGTACATTCCCCTGAATCTAGAATCAGTATTATTTTCCTTGACTACAAAGTACAATTTCTTGTTTCTTTCCTTTCAATGTCCCACTCCACTATGTGGGGAAAAAGATATTCAAAAATATATGCCTAAGTCTGTCCCATGAGTATGTAAACTTTAAGGAGGTAAGTAATGGTTTCACCATCAATTTACATTTTAATCTTTATCACAGCAGAGGACTGATGACAAATATGCTTTTGCAGGGGTGAACATTGAAAACTATCTTTACATGTATTTTTAAAAATAAAAAAAACTATTATTTAAAAAATAAAAAACTAGGCAAAAAAAAAAAATGTTCTCTTGGATTTTGGAACCAGTATTTATAGCAGTCATTTTCCCTGATTCCAAGCTCACTAGAGTCTTTCCTGCTAAAAAGCCTTCCCTGAAGCCTTTGAATTGATCAACAGTCACTGGGTCTATTGTTACAGTTTAGCTGGCACGGAAATCAAAAGGTATTTAATTTCTCTTACAGCAACATCACAGTAACACCTTGTCCTTCTCCCCTTCCCCTCTCAGACATTTGTAATTTCCTGACAAAGATGCTTTCTTTTGAAGTAATTTGCTCTGGAACATGGTGATCTCTGTAAGTGAACAAGATTTTTATTTTTAATTTAATTTTTTTAATTGTTAGAAATCTATTTTCTATCCTTTCTGTTCCATCCTCATTGAAAAAGAAAAGAAAAAAAAGCCTTTGTGATAAATATGCAGTCAAGCAATACAAATTCCTGTACTGACCAACTCCCAAAATATCTCATTCTGTAACCAGGGTGCATCAACTTTGTGTCAGGAATTGAGTTGAATCCTTTGTTATCCATCCTCTGCTGTGATAAAGATTAAAATGCAAATTGATGTTGGAGCAAGTTGCTTGCCTCCTTAGAGTTAAGGTACTCAAGGGACAGACTTAGGCATAAATTTTTGAACATTTTTTCCCCCTTACACAGTAGAGTGGGACATTGAAAGGGGGGGGAAATTTAATTGAAAAAAATTGAAGAAATTGTCCTTTTAATTACAGAAAATAATACTGATTCTATATTCAAGAGAATGAATAAAGTAAAAATAGGAAAATCATAAAGCAAGGATATCTAATGGATGTCTCTCTAATCAATTTTTATCTTTTAAAATGTTTTATCTATGTATTTATTTTTATATTACTGTCATTTTTGAAAATGCCTACTTTCATACCTAGGCACAATGGAAAGGACCCTGGACCTGGAGCCAGGAAAATTTGAGTTCAAATCTAACTTCAAATATTTATTTACTGAACCATATGATCTTGATTAAATCACTTAACTTCCATCTTCCTTAGTTTCTTCAACTGTAAAATGGGAATAATAACAGCACCTACTTTCCAAGATTATTGTAAGGATCAAATGAAAGCCCTGAGCACACTGCATGACACATAGTAGACACTATATATATATTATAGGGATCTGACAATCTCTGGTAAACAGGCATATGTAGGTAAAATTACTTATTCTTTTTGACCATTACTTCTTTTTCATTTATTAAGAATTCACCTTCCTTATAGAAATCACTTCTAATATTATAATTGTATTTATTGTTCCTGTGGATCTATTTATTTCATTTTGTGTCAGTTCACACAAATCTCATGTTTCTCTGAATTCATTAGACTGGCCACTCTAATTGCACAATATTATTTTATCACGTTCATATTCACATAATTAAACTATGGTTTGTTCAGTCCCCACTCACTTTATTTCCAATTCTTTGCAACCACAAAAAGGGTTGTGAAAAACATTTTGTTATATAATGAACTTTGTTTCTATCTTTGACTCTTTCTTGGGGTATATACCTAGTAGTGGAATCTCTGAGTCATCGTCATTATCACTATATAACAATTCTTATCCTAATGACACAATACATTTCCTGACCCCAAATATTTTACACCCTCAGTTTATTTTTCAAAATCTTAAAAAATTTTTATTCAATTTCATGTTACTTCATTTCCAAATTCTCTTTCCTTCACTTCTCCCTGTTCTATTCATTAAGAAGAAAAACAAAACTCATTACAAATCTGTATCATCAAAAATATTAAATTTTTGTACAGCAAACAGTATGATATTGAAGAAGCCACTGTCCGTCCAAAGTCAATAACTACTAAAAAGAAGAAACTTTAAAATTAACTATTTAAGTGGATGCCCATCAGTTTGGGAATGACTGAATTAGAGATCGTATAGGAATGTAATGGAATATTATTGTTATATAAGAAACTATCAGCAAGGTAGTTTCAGAGAGGCCTGGAGACTTACATGAACTGATGCTAAGTGAAATGAGCAGGACCAAGAGAACATTATACACAGCAACAAGATTATGTAATGACCAATTGTGATGAGCATGCTCTTTTCAACAATGAGACGATTCAGATCAATTCCAACAGACTTGTGATGGAGAGAATTATCTGCATCCAGAGAGAGAATTATGGGGACTAAGTGTGGATCACAACATAGTGTTTTCATCTTTTTTGTTGTAGTTTGATTGCTTGTTTGTTTTTCTCTCTCATTTTTTTCCTTTTTGATCTGATTTTTATTGTGTAGCATGATAAATGCAGAAATATGTTTAGAAAAAAATTACTATTTAAAATTCAAAGTGATGATTAATCAATCTAATATTTTGACATTTGTTCTTTAAGCTTTAATAAATCAGTTTCCTGGAAAATTTACCCTCAAATGATAAAGGTCACAGTTGTTAAAATTACAAAAACCATAATGATAGGTGATTACCTGAAAATTAACCTCCTCCAAACTTTTCCCTAGTAAAAGAATGACTAAAATTCTCTAGGATCAAAACACGGGTTGAACCAATCCACAGATTAGAAGCAGTTTGATGATGTGGATTTGGAGTCCCTAAGACAACCTTGCCTTTACTGCTTACTTTAACCATGTCTGACTTTAGACAATAATATTTCCTTTCTGGACCTCAGTTTATTACTCTATAAAATGAGATTATTAAATTAGATTATCTGCAAGAACCCTTACAACTCCAAATTCCATGATCTTAAAAATTTGCAGACTTCACAAAACAGCATCTTACAATAAATTTTCTGTTCTCCAACAGTACTGATAAGGGAAGGCTGGATTCCTCTCAGTTAAAAGTCCATGTTCATCTAGGCACAATCATTCTTTTAAAAAAATTTTGAAAAATTCCCCTAGAAAATATCTGAAAAAAATTGGGTTATAGCCAGTTACAGACATGTTATAGCCAATACAGAAATATAAGACTAGAATCATAGCTAGAGTAGTTTGCTTTTATCTTTGTTGTTTTAGTCATGACTGACTCTTGGTGACCCTGCTGGGGGTTTTTTTGAAAGAGATACTAGGGTGGTTTGCCATTTCCTTCTATAGCTCATTTTACAGATGAGGAAACTGAGGCTGACAGGATGAAGTGATTTACCCAGGGTCATACAGCTAGTAAGTGTCTGAGGCCAGATTTGAACTCAGGAGTCTTTTGTGATTCTCTATGCACTGCACCATTTACCTGTATCTAGATCTTAAATGACTATAATTGGCAATCTTTCTTGAGGTTTTGCTTTAAACTCCAGGGTCCTCATAATGTGGCACCCCCTACCTCTCCAGCCTTCTTTCATTCAATGCTCCTTCTATTCAGTCAACAAGCATTTATTAAGCATCTACCACGTACAAGCTCTGGAATATCATATCTTTTTTTTTTTCCAGAAACATTTATTAAGCATAGTGCCAGGTACTATGCTAAATGCTAGGGGAACAAAAAGAGGCAAAAGACAGCCCCTGCCCTCAAAGAGCTTACAGTCTAATTGGGGAAGACAATGAGCAAACAAATATGTACAAACAAGCCCTAAGGCATGTGCTTCTTGCCTCTGCTCATATTCTCCTCTCCTCTGGGCTCAAAAAGTGAATTCATAGGGCTGGAGAAATGACCAGGCACTCACGCTTCTTCCCCAACAGGTAGCAGTTAATGCTCTCTAAATTAATAATTATGTGGTAAACATTATCCCCATGACACCAAAAGGTGAAAGCAAAAACCTGAAACACAACTCACCTGTGTTCCATTGGGATAAGTTACAGCGGGCCAGATTTCCAGGGGGATGTGAACCAAGGGAATACTGAAGCTGCCAATGGGTCCCTCAGGTATTTCAATATAAAAGTCATACACTCTTCTGGAACTCTAGAGTTTCTTCTGGTCCCATGCCTTCTCCATGATGATACAAGGATCAGCATCATGTGAGGGCCGACAAAATAAATCTGCAGAAATAATTTGGATATAAGGGATGGGTTGTTCCTGCTTACATATTTTTTAAAAGCTTCATTTCTGACTATCCATCTTTATCAGTGAGGCTATTCTATTATTCTTGAAAGTTTGAGCACTAATTGGTCAGAGGCACATGCCTGAGCTGGACCATCGATTTCCCTGAATGCTAACTGGCCACTGTTCATGTGCCTAGCTTGGGAGTAGTATTGTAGTATCTGCAAGAACTCATGATTGGCCTTGACCCTCAGTAGGCCTTTGATATTTCCTTTATGTTTAAAGGAAATCTATAATGGGTTCATTTCTCTTAATTAGCGGGTAGCTAGGGGGAGCCACAGTGCACAGAGCGCTGGGCCTGGTGACCCTGGGAGGTTGTTTTACCCTGTCTGCCTCAGTTTCCTCATCTGTAAAAGAAGCTGGAGAAGGAAATGGTGAATCACTCTAGTATTTCTGCCAAGAAAACTTTAAACTCCTAAAAAGAGGTAACAAAGATGAAAACATCTAAACAACAAAGTTTTTGCCCTTTTAGAGTGTAAACTTTAAGAAGGCAAAGACCACCTTATCTATACCTTCTATTTCTTTTATCTTCGTCAGTGTCTAGCACAAATAGCCTTCTGCACACAGTAAGCATTAGATAAATAGGTGTTGGACTGACTCATTCTATTGAAACAAACTTAACTTCTTCACTCCCCCTTCCTGATTTTCTCAAAATTAGAGCTTAAAATGTCTTAGATTTAATAGTCTCAGGAGCAACGAGATGACTCAGTAGATAGACCAGGAGGATCTGAGTTCAAATCCAGCCTCAGACACTTACTAGCTGTGGGACCCTACTCACTTAACTCTGCTTGCCTTAAAAAAAAAAAAAGAAAGAAAGAAAGAAAAGAAAAGAAAAAAATTAATAATCCCTTGGATGGAATGATGTGCTGGTCTTATGACCCTACTCATAAAACTATCCAAAATGTCACATATTTGTTTTCTCAGAATTTTACTTTTATCTTGTTCTCTCAGAATCTTATAACTTTTTCCAATGAATATACTGTACCCATTTGTTTGCTTTAGAAATTTTGCCACATCCTTTGGCCAAAATAAACAAGGTTTTGACCAGGTGAAAAGACAAAGGTCTGAATGAAATTGCCAAATGTGGGTGGAGGGGAAAATACTACACTAGCACTGTTTCTATGCTTCCTTCCCTCTTACTGTCGTCATGAATTCATACCTGAAGGAATATTCCTATTCTTTTCTATTTACAGATGGCCTAGCCAGCCAGTTACATAGTGCATAGAGTGCTGGGCCTGGTTTTGACACAATACATTGTAGGGTGGGCTTACAGGAGAAAGCTATATACAAGGAATACTTTTTTTATATGACATATTCATAGGGCAGCTAGGTAGCATTATAGTCCATAATGTTTGACTTCAGACACTGGTTAATGAGTGACCCTGCATAAACCATTAACTCTGCTTGCCTCAGTTTCTTCATATGTAAAATGAGTTGGAGAAGGAAATGGCAAACTAGTATCTTTGCCGAGAAAATCCCTAATGAGATTACAAAGAGTCCTGAAAAACAACCAAACAACAATATACACACATTTTAAAAAATTGGATTATACATTCATTTTTTACATATTTCTATATGAATCATGTTGAGAAAGAAAAATTAGAACAAAAATCAAAAACCATGAAAAAGAAAAAACAAACAAAAATTTTAAAATGCATTGGACACATTTTTAAGCCAAAATATTTTATTCTCCATAGACTGTTGCTGTATTTGTTTTAGGATCAGGCAAGTTTCATGTGTTACAATGAAGGATCTAAGTGCAGAGTGAAGTGGGGAAGGGCAATAACACAGAGGGTATGAATTTTAAACTTAGGGCAAATAAATATTTCATTCCAACTTTGGTCTAGAAAAGACAATGAACACCGGGATATTTCATCTTCCACCCCTGGGAAAACTGCCAAGTATCAACCTCAAATAGCTATAGTTGAGCCAATGCTTGGCTTATATTACCTAGGGGAACAGGAAAGTCATCTGGGGGCAAAGAGATTTTAAGATTGTATAAAATAACTTAAGATTCACCATCAAGGCAGTATTGTCATGGCAATATCTGAGTCTAAAACATGGGTTCATTGTCCTGGAAATCATCTTGGAATCCTTGAAAGTATTGCTTAATTTCCCAAATACAATCCAATCTGCCATCATCCTCCTATTCTACTTTGGGTCCAACTCCATTGGATCTATATTGTCCATAAACAATAGGAAATATAGGTACCACTGTACTCACCCAACTTCCAGCCAACTGCATGGCACTGTCTGGAAGCTAATTAGTTTGTTTTGGAAGACCTGCTCAAGTTTTTTATAGATTTTCTTCTGAAATAGATATTGGCACCTAAGCTGCATTTGAGTATCGCCTTGTGGTAAGAATGGCTTTACTCTTCACATAATTCTCTGAAAAGAGGCATGTGGATGCAGATGCTTCTGACTATGTCTCTATTCTCCACAGTCTGCCAGATTTCTCTGGTATTCAGAAACAGATATAGCACAGGAATTTATTTCCTTGAATGTCTATTATATGTCTTGTTCTCCCTATTTTACTGTGAGCTTTGTGAGGGGAGGTTCTACATTGTATTTACTTGAGTATCCCATTTTAGTGCACTGCACTGGGTATAATATATTGGAGAAAATGTTTATTGAATTGAATGGATAACTTCTGAGATTTGAAAGTCTTGATGAACTTCTCTCTAATTTGACTGTACATGGAATGTCATGTTCATTCAGAATGAGCTATCCCTTGTAACAAAGATTTTAAAAAAGAAAAAAATTCAAAACTACTTCAGCAAAACTAACTATGTGACAACCAGGTCTGATAGAATATATGATATTACACTCTGGGTGCCCCATTTTGAGGAAGGATATATCTAGTAATATGCAATAATATGTTATACTAAAAGCCACTTGTTAAGAAAGCACATTGACAAATTGAAGATGGTGCAAGGGAAAATGCCCAGAAGTCACAAATAGGATCAAGGGCCTTTTAGCCAGGAGAAAAGAAGACTTGGTGGGATAGATTACTGTTTTTAAGCTCTGGAGGACCATCATAGGAGAGATAGCAAGTAGATTTGTTTTTGGAAGGAAGAATTAGGAGAAATGAAATGAATGGACAAAAACCCAAAAACATTTAACAATTAATGAATGCAAAGCACTTGAAATACGATTAGGAAGAAAAACTCAATGAGTAGAAGTTGCGGATTTTGGTACAAAACAATCTTAACAATGACACCTTTTGGGATTTGGAAGGCTGAGAGTGCTTTCCTTTTTTTTCCCCCCCAAAAAAGGCTTTCATTGATTGAGATCAATGCTCTTTTTGATCCCACTTCAGAGTTCTGGGGAAAGTTTTTTTTTTTTATTTTATTTTTAACACTCATTGCTTTATGAATCATGTTGGGAGAGAAAAATAAGAGCAAAAGGGAAAAACCATGGGAAAGAAAAAAATGCAGAAAAAAAGAAGTGAACATAGCATGTGTAGATTTACATTCAGTCTCCTTAGATCTTTTTTTGGATGTAGATGGATTTTTCTGTCTAAAGTCTACTAGGATTGTCTTGCATTGCTGAACCACTGAGAAGAACCAACTGTTTCACAGTTGATCATCACACATTCTTGCTGTTACTGTATACAATGTATTCCTGATTCTGCTTTTTTCTTTCAACATCAGTTCATGTAAAACTGGAGAAAGTTCTTAAAGTTTAGGTTTCACTGTTACCTAAGATCTTCCCAGAAAAGGAGGAAATAGAAAGAAAACCAATGTAACCTATAGGTCTGGACAACTAATTATCTCCTGTACACAAAAGAAATGCTCAACACAAAATACTCACTAGCAAACATTCACAGTAAAACAAAAATAAAACTTAAAGATTAAGTAGCCAAAAAATAATAAATAGCAATAAACTATTGTTATCTTTTGGGAGTTTGTGGAAATACTTATTTTTTAAAATAACTTTTTATTGATAGAACCCATGCCAGGGTAATTTTTTTTTACAGCATTATCCCTTGCATTCATTTCTGTTCCGATTTTTCCCCTCCCTCCCTCCACCCCCTCTCCTAGATGGCAAGTAGTCCTTTACATGTTGAATAGGTTACAGTATATCCTAGATACAATATATGTGTGCAGAACTGAACAGTTTTCTTGTGGAATTCAGAAGGTAGAAATAACCCGGAAAGAAAAACAGTTTATATTCATTTCCCAATGTTCTTTCTTTGGGTGTAGCTGCTTCTGTCCATCTTTGATCTGAATTAACTCTCTTTATCGAAGAGATCTTGTGGAAATACTTAGTAGGCATTCCATGGGATTGTTAAATAGGCACTTTTCATTTTTCTTCAGTTCTGCATTTTTAAAATGATGACTCAAAATCTGTGTCTTTTAGCTTGTGGGGCCAGTGTTTGGACTCATCCTTCTCTTTGTGGTCATCTTCTCAGCTGTACAAGATCCTGCTGCCAGTTAGCTCTAATTGAGAATCTCAGGATCTCCCAAACTCTCAATTTCAAGAAGTTATCTTAATATTCCCTATTCCTCAGTTACCAGAGCTTGGAGAAGAATTCCAGGGAGAGTTGTTTCTCAGGCTCACTTAGGAGCTTTAGCTTAGCCTCCCTAGGGTTACATTGGGGAATGACAAGATGATGGAACATCTTTGTAAACGTCATTGTCTTTGATATTTGTCTGTGCTTTCTGTGATTATCTTCAGTGATTGAGGAAAAACCATTGGTCAGGGACAAGAGGATAGGAGGTTGATTGAAAATGAACTGTAATGATGCCTCCTCTTCTTCTACTTTTTAGGCAACAGTCCCTTGCCCAGCTCATGATGGCATGCTCTCGATCGTGTTCCTGCATTTTGGGGGTCAGCCTGGGCATTTCAGCCCAAGTGGCAGCTGGCGCCAACCTTGCTCTGCTCTTTCCTGGCTGGGAAGTGACCTATCTGAAAAATGGCCTAATAGGCAAGCATGCTCTGAGGGGCACGGGCCTCTGGGGAGCTGGCCTGATGGTAAGAACATCTTTTTCTCCACACTGGTCACCTTCTCTGCTCTTCCTCATGGTGGGTTTGCAACTAGATCAGGGAGAAATCTTTTTCTAAGGAGCCAACAACCTGAGAATGCTTCGAGTGGGAAACCTGGGGAGAGAAGAATCTTTGGGACCCGGGGGTCAAACTGCAGTTTGGAAATTATAGGGAAAATTCTGACTAAGGTGAGGACTGTGAACTCACTCTTATCAGTATAGTCAGGCAGGCTTTAAATGCATTGTGTTCTGGTGGTTTGAAACTGAATAAGATGGAGCAAATGCTTTTTGTGATAGCAAAGAATTGGAAAATGAGTGGATGCCCATCAACTGGGGAATGGCTGAACAAGCTATTGCACATGAAGATAATGGAAAATTACTAACCTATAAAAAATGAACAAGCTGATAATAGAAAGGCCTGGAAAGATTTACATGAACTGATGCTGAGTGAAGCAAGCAGAACCAGGAATACATTATATATAGTAACAGCAAGAATGTGAAATGATCTACTATGAAAGACTTGGTTCTTCTCAGTGATTCAGCAATCCAAAGTAATCCCAATAGACTTTGGATAGAAAATGCCATCTGCATTCAGAAAAAGAACTTAGGAGACTAAATGTAAATCAACATATGCTATGTTCACTTCTTTTTTCTGTTTTTTTTTTTTTTTAACCTCTCCCATGATTTTTCCCTTTTGATCTGATTTTTCTCTCCCAACATGATTTATAAAATGATGTGTATTAAAAATAAACTTAAAAAAAGATTGGGCAGCCATTTGGCACAGTGGATAGAGCAGCAGGTTTGCAGTCACAGAGACCTAAATTCAAATCCAGCCTTAGACATTTACTAGCTGTGCAATTCTGGGCAAGTCATTTAATCCCAATCACCTCACCTCTTCCTCTCCCTGGCCCCCTTCTGCCTTCCCTCCCCCCCCCCCAAAAAAAAAAAGACACTGAATAAAATACTGAAATACAAGATAATCCTATATATTCAGGGTATATGGCTGGCCTACTGAGCATGAAAATGGGATCCTCAGTACCACCTGGTTCTCCTACTTAATCACACTTTACTTTTTTTTTTCCCATAGGTCCTGTTTGCATCTGTTCTCATCACACTGACAGGTTGGCGGCGGGCCTGCTTCAGTAACAGTGGACACTGCAAAAGTGTAAGTAATTGTGTAAGTAAGAATGTTGTGATTCTTATATCTTTTTATTTTAATTCATTGCTTAGTTTGGTATATTTCTTGAATTAGAAAGGTATATATACAGGTTTATATACAGCTGTTGTGTGTGTGTGTGTATATATATATATATGTTATATACATATATAAAATTATATTAAATACATGTCTATGTGATAGATTTTTATCTCCATCTATAATGAAGATAAAAACCTTAAGATTATTTCATTAAATGTATGAGGTAGAAGGGAACTTAGGATCCAGGTCAAGTTTCTCAATTACAGATATGTAAGCTGAGGTCCAGAGTTACATTAACAGAGGGCAGCTAGGTGATACAGTTGATGGAGCCCTAGTCCTGGAATCAAGAGGACCTGTATTCAAATCTGACCTCAGACACTTACTAGCTATGTGGCCCTAGGAAAGTAACTTAACACATTGCCTCAACAACAACAACAACAAATTATATAACAAGTATCCAGAGAAATCAATTGACAAAGTATTATTATTTCTCGCAAGCTTTTGCAACATGTAAATTATTAATTTGGTTTCCATATTGGTTTAGGTTTGCAAAGGTTGTTTGTTATAGAGGAAATGTAACAGGATCAAACCTCTGTTTTATGAATTTGGAGAAAACAATCATCTTCCCAGAAAAAGTATCTTTAGAGGTCAAAGAAACAGAGCTACAAGGTTATGAAAATAGAGATCCTTAGTCTAGGAAGAGCAAGAAGATTTTTACTGATTTCTATCTTGAAGGCAACCTCCACTATTTTAGAGGTTCTTAGTCTTATTTTATCTGATAAGATTAGGTAAGAAGAAAACATCCCATTGGAATAAACCTTATCTTTGGCAATTCCTGAGGTCCCAAAATTAACACATTCTAACCTAGATCATCTGCTTTCCTGTCCCTCTTACCCAACATCCCAAATAAAGGAAAGGGACCCAGTAACCTGTAATGTCATCAGATTGTATAAAACCATATATGTGTGTGTCTCCTTTTGTTCTAAGCATTGCTATTTACCTGGAAACTGCCTTTCAGCTGATGCTAACTAAACTTTTTACTTTCTAGTCTTGCCTCTTCTCTGGCAGACGAAGTTGGGAAACATTACTTTCCACAAGGATCTTAGAACTTCTGGGTTTAGGAATTCTCAAGAGTTCTCTTTTAATGGAAGACCCACACAATTTTATTATATTATGTGATATTTTCTGTTCCTATAAGTTTATAGGTTTGAGGTTTTTTTTTTTTTTTTAAATCGAATATCTCTATCACAGAATTAATATCAAAGTTAGGAAATTGACACAAATATGTAAAATCAGGAACCATTCTTCAATAGATAAATGGTCAAAGATATTTTTCTAAAATTTTCAAAGTAATTATAAATTATCAACAACTCTATGAAAGATTCTTACAACACTAATTATAAGAAAAATGCAAATCAATGCAATTTGAAGGTTTTACTTCAATCCTAGCAAATTGAAAAAAATGACAAAAGATGGGAAGTCACTATTTGAAAAACTTCTGAAAGACAGAAAGATTAATACATTCTTGAAGGAGTTGTAAATTGGTCCTACTATTCTGTAAAACAATATGTAATTGAGCTAAAATGAATAAAGTGACCACATCTAGGAGTATATATCCAAGGTAGATAAATACTTTGTTAAGGTCAAAGATAGAAAATAGTCACAGAAATACTTTGAACAATATCAAAGAACTGGAAGCAAAATGGATGCAAATTGAGTGGTAGGTATCTAAACAGATTCTGGTATATGATTGTAATGAAATGGTAATGTGCCATAAGAAAACATGAATAAGAAGAATTCAGAGAAACATGGAAAATCTTATATGAACTGGTGTAATGGCTCTAGGCATTTTCTCTGACTATATTGTTTTCCTAGAATTGCTTTCCATCCTTCAATCTCTCTGACTTCTCTGATTTCCTTTGAGTCCTAATAAAAATCCCACCTTCTACAGGAAGTCTTTTCCTTTTTTTTTTTTTTTTTTTAATTTAATTTTATTTAATAATAACTTTGTATTGACAGAATCCATGCCAGGATAATTTTTACACAGCATTATCCCTTGCAATCACTTATGTTTCGTTTTTTCCTCTCCCTCCCTCCCCCCCCCAAGATGGCAAGCAATCCTATATATGTTAAATATGTTGCAGTATATCCTAGATACAATACATATTTGCAGAACCGAACAGTTCTCCCGCTGCACAGGGAGGATTGGATTCAGAAGGTAAAAATAACTCAGGAAGAAAATCAAAAATCAAATAGTTCACATTCATTTCCCAGTATTCCTTCTTTGGGTGTAGCTGTTTCTGTGCATCATTTATCCAATGAAACTCAGTTAAGTCTCTTTGTCAGAGAAATCCCCTTCCATCAGAATACATCCTCATACAATATTGTTGTCGAAGTGTATAATGATCTCCTGGTTCTGCTCATCTCACTTAGCATCAGTCCATGTAGGTCTCTCCAAGCCTCTCTGTATTCATCCTGCTGGTCATTCCTTACAGAGCAATAATATTCCATAACATTCATATACCACAATTTACCCAGCCATTCTCCAATTGATGGGCATCCATTCATTTTCCAGTTTCTAGCCACTACAAACAGGGCTGCTACAAACATTTTGGCACATACAGGTCCCCTTCCCTTTTTTAGTATCTCTTTGGGGTATAAGCCCAAACACTGCTGGATCAAAGGGTATGCACAGTTTGATAACTTTTTGGGCATAATTCCAGATTGCTCTCCAGAATGGCTGGATTCGTTCACAACTCCACCAACAATGCATCAGTGTCCCCGTTTTCCCACATCCCCTCCAACATTCATCATTATTTTTTCCTGTCATCTTAGCCAATCTGACAGGTGTGTAGTGATATCTCAGAGTTGTCTTAATTTGCATTTCTCTGATCAATAGTGATTTGGAACACTCTTTCATGTGAGTGGTAATAGTTTCAATTTCTTAATCTGAAAATTGTCTGTTCATATCCTTTGACCATTTATCAATTGGAGAATGGCTTGATTTTTTATAAATTTGAGTCAGTTCTCTATATATTTTGGAAATGAGGCCTTTATCAGAACCTTTAATTGTAAAGATGTTTTCCCAGTTTGTTGCTTCCCTACTAATCTTGTTTGCATTCGTTCTGTTTGTACAAAGGCTTTTTAATTTGATATAAGGAAGTCTTTTCCAATCCCTCTTCATTCTAGCACCCTTCTTTTGTAATTATTTTTGATTTATCCTGCTTATAGCTTGCTGTGCATATATTTTACATGCATATTATCTCCTTGCAAGCTCCTTGAGAGTAGAGACTCTTTTGTGTCTTTTTGTATCTCCAGTACTCGGCACAGAACCTGGTATATAGTAGATATTGAATAAATATTAATTGATTAATGCAAAGTAAAGTAAGCAGAACCAGGGAAACAATAAATGTGGTGATTTCAATAATACAAGTGGGAAGAATAGAAAAAGGAAACTGAATTTTGTAGTGATAAAGACCAACTTTAGCCCAGGAGATGAAATCCCTCCTTTGGAGAAGTGGGACACTATGGGCATAGAGTAATTCTCTATCAGATTGGGTTGATGTGTTGGTTAGTTATATTAAACTTTTTTTCCCTCTTTTCTCTTTTTCATTTTTTTTTTCCCAAGGATGGCTTACAGGTAGAGGAGGACTATATTAAGAAATGAAGGTATTATAAAAATAAGAGAAAGCAAAAAGAATCATAACTTCTAAAATTAAAACTTATTTTTTCACAGTTATCATTGGAAAATGTTATTTTTAAAAAGATGTTTTGATGATCCTTTTGTTTTTATATAACAATCATCTCTGAATACAACCCTTCCCTTCCTTTAATGAAGGAAAAAAGGAAAAGAAAAAATGGTTAAGCAATAGCAACTGACACAATGATGGTGTACAACAGTATATTCAATATTTTATGCTCATGGTCTTCCAATTTTCTACTAAGAGTAGAAAAGTACTTTCTCATCTCTTAAGTTAGGGTTAGTCCTTATAATCATTCATCAATAAGCTTCATTTTAGTATTATTTTCATTTTTATTGTTATAATTATTGTACAATTTGTTCTATTAATTATACTTGTTTTCTAAATCCGTTCATACAAATATAATCATATTTCTCTGAATTCCTTATATTTCTTATTTCTGAGTAACATGCCATTTTATTTATATGTGATTTATTCAATCATTCTCCAAATGATATATACACATAATGTGAACTCTCAAGTAGACTATTCTCAGGAATTGTTAAAGCAAGAATCATAATCAGGTCAATTCTATAAGATTATCCTGTTTAGTGAAAGCTCTTCTCACTCATCTTTTATTGCCTCAATGAAAAGACAGTCAAAACAACCTTTGACATTTTGATTAGCATGTCTTTTAAAATAGTTTTTATATTTTCCAAATGCATGCAAAGATAGTTTTTATCATTCATCTTTGCAAAACCTTGTGTTTAAAAATTCTCCCCAAGACAGCAAGCATCTGATATAGGTTAAACATGTGCAATTCTTCTAAATATATTTCCGTATTCATCATGCTACATAAAAAAACAACAGATCAAGAGGAAAAAAAAAACATGAGAAAGGGAAAAAAATCCAAACAAATAAACAACTACAAAAACAAAAAGGTGAAAATACTATGTTTTGATCCATCTGCAGTTCCAAATTGCTCTCCAGAATAGTTGGATCATTTCAGAACTCCACCAACAATATATTAGTGTCCTATTTTTCTTCATCCTTTCCAACATTTATTATTATCTTTTCCTGTGATCTTAGCCATTAATTAGCATATCTTTAGACAATTCTTGGATCTGTCAGTAGATTCTGCCCTCATTTCTCTGCTCTCCGAAACTTTAAAAGATGACATTTTCCAAAACCAAACTGCTCATTCAGTACTACTGTCTTTTGTGTTGTAACTGTTTGAGCCCTTGAAAGCACTTTTGTGTAAAATAATTAGCAAATCTTTGTAACCTGGATGCCTATGACATAATTTCTTTCTGTCAGGAACCGCATCTCTATTATCTTATTTTTATGTAATATTCTTTTACAATCAATTATTCTCATAAATATATTTCTATTTCTCTTTACTACTCCTGGTGCCTATTTTACCTCTTTATACACACACACACACACACACACACACACACACACACTTTATATCCAACTCTTTGTTGTCACAAAAAAAAAATTGTAGATATTTTATTATATATGGAACCTTTTTTGCCTTTGATATTGTTGGCGTATATGACCTGTATTAAGATCTTTGAATCAAAGGGAATGAACAGTTAAGTGCCTTTTATCATTTGATTCCAATATTTTAACTTAAAATTGAAATCTTCTAAAACACATGCATAACTTCTATGTATTTTGGGATTCAGGGTGATTTGGAGAATCTACTATATGGAGAAACTACTGTATGTCTCTCTCTCTCTTTTTTTAATGATGTACTCTTTTCTTGAATACATTTTATTTTATTTATTTTTTTTTTAAAAAATTTTATTTTATTTAATAATAACTTTGTATTGACAGAATCCATGCCAGGATAATTTTTACACGACATTATCCCTTGCAATCACTTATGTTTCGTTTTTTCCCCTCCCTCCCTCCTCCCCCCCCCCAAGATGGCAAGCAGTCCTATATATGTTAAATATGTTGCAGTATATCCTAGATACTATACATATTTGCAGAACCGAACAGTTCTCCCGCTGCACAGGGAGAATTGGATTCAGAAGGTAAAAATAACTCGGGAAGAAAATCAAAAATGCAAATAGTTCACATTCATTTCCCAGTATTCCTTCTTTGGGTGTAACTGTTTCTGTCCATCATTTCTCCAATGAAACTCAGTTAAGTCTCTTTGTCAGAGAAATCCACTTCCATCAGAATACATCCTCATACAATATCGTTGTCAAAGTGTATAATGATCTCCTGGTTCTGCTCATCTCACTTAGCATCAGTCCATGTAGGTCTCTCCAAGCCTCTCTGTATTCATCCTGCTGGTCATTCCTTACAGAGCAATAATATTCCATAACATTCATATACCACAATTTACCCAGCCATTCTCCAATTGATGGGCATCCATTCATTTTCCAGTTTCTAGCCACTACAAACAGGGCTGCTACAAACATTTTAGCACATACAGGTCCCCTTCCCTTTTTTAGTATCTCTTTGGGGTATAAGCCCAATAGAAACACTGCTGGCTCAAAGGGTATGCACAGTTTGATAACTTTTTGGGCATAATTCCAGATCGCTCTCCAGAATGGCTGGATTCGTTCACAACTCCACCAACAATGCATCAGTGTCCCCGTTTTCCCGCATCCCCTCCAACATCTTGAATACATTTTAAACTTCATATTTTCAAAGAAATAATATGGTTCCTTTAAGAAATTAGAAAATTTGGAAATGAACTAGAGGCTAGCAAAGATAATAATGATGTTAATAATAACTAATATTTATATAAGCATTTAATATGTGCCAGACACTTTACCATTTTTACTCCTGTGGTCCTCACAACAGCCCTTAAAGATAGGTGTTATTATTATCTCCATTTTACAGATGAAGAAATTCCTAAGGCAAACAAGAATAACTGACTGACCCAGGATCACATAGCTAGTAAGTGCTCAGGTCAGATCCTGATTGCAGGTCCAATACTCCATCCACAGAACCACCTATTTTACCAAGAACCACATTGAATAATAAAGCTGATTTATTTGTTAGGAATGCAAATGACAAACAAGTTATCCAACACAATTGCTGATTAGAAAAGAGATATTTACAGCTGGGCCAAAATTTTTCTTTTTCTATGCTGTGTTTGTTTTGATTGAGGATTCAAGAATGGGGGCAGCTAGGTGGTGAAGTGTATAGAGCACCAACCCTGAAGTCATGAACTGAGTTCAAATCCAGTCTCAGACACTTAACACTTCCTGGCTGTGTGACTCTGGGCAAGTCAGTTCATCCCAGTTGCCTCAACAAACAAACACAAAAGAACTAATCTAAACATCACACAAAAAGAAGATTCAAGAATGAGAAAGTTAGGATTTAGACAGGAAAATTTGGCCATAATTTGGGGGAATTGTAAGTAAACAGTTAAAAGTCTATCTAGTAAGATCCAAAGCTGAATTAAAGCCATCTATAGAAGCTTTTGATGTAAAGATGTTGTAAGGTTCTATAGCACCTGCTGATTTTTGAGCCTGAAGCTCTAGATGAGATGGATTCCATACAGAGAAAAGCATGTGTCCTATAATCCTGGTAATTCTTTTCACCTTCCATGATGTGCCTAGCTTCATGCTAACATCCACAACATCCTATCATCCATCAGGAAGATGGGGTTACAACGAGTTGGACATGACAGAAAAACAAATGAATAACAGATTTGTCAGTGTCTTGCCTAGATCACACTGTAGGTTAGGGGGTTACTCCATCTCAGACTTATTTTCACTTTTCCCCCTTCCTCTATAGTTGCTCGTTTCCGTGCTGGCAGGTTTCCTGGCTTTTTTAGGAGCCTTTGCATGCTTTGTCACATCTGGTGTGGCCCTGAAGGATGGCCCCTTCTGCACGTTTGATGTTCCCTCATCCAATGAGACACAGGCCTTGAAGTACGGCTATCCATTTAAAGGCTTGAATGACAGGTAAATGGGAGGATTTTCATAGGACCATAGACTGGGAGAAGGAAGGGACTTTAGAAATTAAATGATAGCTTTACAAGCCGGGTCCTTTCCCAGGAATGAGAGCACTCATCCTAATTTCTCATTATTTTTCTTAACTTGTTCTTTTGCCTTTTATTGTGGCTATGCAGTCAAATCAGTTGTGTCCCATCCTTCGTGACTTCATTTGGGGTTTTCTTGGCAGAGACGCTGCAGCAGTTTGTTATGTCTTTCTCCAGATCATTTTACAGATGAAGAAACTGAGGCAGCCAGGGTGAAGTGATTTGCCCAGGATCACTCAGTTAGTAAGTGTCTGTGGTCAGATTTGAATTCTGGAAGATTCCCGACTCCAGGCCTGGTGCTCTGTGCACTGTGGCCACCTAGCTGCCCACTGTCACTCACACCCCACTAATCTCTTGACAAAGGTAGCAAGATGACTCAGAGGGTAGAGACCTAGGCTTGAAGTAACAATAACCTGAATTCAAATGTAGCCTCAGATGCTTCCCAGCTTTGTGACCCTGGATAAGTCACTTCACCCTATCTACCTCAGTTATCATCTGTAAAATGGGCTGGAGAAGAAATGGCAAATCCCTCTAGGATCTCTGCCAAGAAAATCCTATGAACAATGTGGTCCAGAAACAGTCAGACATGACTGAACAACTGAACAACAGCAATAACAATTTCTGGGCTATTCTTGAATCCCAGTAGAATCTTTTCTTGTAACAAAGAAAAAAACATTTAAGTTAAAAAAAAAAAGGCAAATAAACCAATCAACACAGTGACCCTCACTTCATCTGCCAAATTCCATATTAGTAATTTACACCTTTATTGAATGTTTGTTTTTTGGACAATGTGTTTTATCCCCGGTTCTCTAGGATCAAGATTGGTCTTTGCATTTAATCTGGGTTCAGTTATTTAATTATTGTTTTATTGTCGCTTTTATATATAGCATTGTGATTGTTGTATCCATTATCCTTGAACATTTCTTTGAATTCCTAACGTTCTTTGTTGATTATAGTGCAATAATATTCCTTTTGATAAGGGCCCTGACTAACTAAGATTGGCAGAGAAAGCCTGAAGTACTGATAAGATTATTCCTTAGGGCAAGCAGGGAAGGGCACTATTGGGGATCAGTTTACAATCCTATTCCCTGTGGAGGTTTTGAGTAACTCCACCTTATTGTAGCCAATAAGATATCAAAATCCCAAGGTTAAATTTCTCCTGCAAGTCTGCCCATGGCTTAGGCCATGTTTGCTGAACCCCTTTTGGGTTAGCCTGCCATAGCATTCTGACATCCAATCCCCACCATACCTCATAATGTCTTTCTCCCTGTTATATAGCTAACTAACTCTTTTAAGGGGCTAAATTCTCTATGATTTTAGCCTGCCAGCTAACAGCATGCTCTTATCTCATGATGTATCCCTTTTCTCCTGGTTAATTGGGAGTTCCTTTGGGGAACTTGTCTTTTCCTTGCTAACTATATGCTTTCCCAATGCTATTTCATATTTACCACCTGGTGTCTGTTTTACCTCTTCATTTTGTCTGAAACCTTTTCTTGTAAATAAATCTATCTTTTGGCAAAGAAAAAGGCCATTGTTTATTATTCACATTACCTAACCCCACATTTAGTGCTGAACCTGAATCTCATCATTTGGTGCAAACTGCTCTCCTCCATGCCTTAATTTGGTATCTACTTCAGTCTCATCACTTTCATATACCACAATTCATTTTGCCATTACCCAATGAACACTTTCTTTACAATTCTTTGCTGTTGTTTTGGTTTACAAAACATACAGCTATAAATATATGGGACATTTCTTTCTATCTTTGAAATCCTTAGGGTAATCAGGGGAATTGGTAGGTCAAAGGGTATGAGCAGTTTAGTAACTACTGGGGGAGTGTGGAAGATTGGATATAATTATAGCTTGTTTTCTAAAATGGCTAGAGTGGGTAAACTCCTTTAGATCTAAGATATTTTTATTCTTTGCATTGTGTTTGTCACATGCTCAATTTTATTTTAAATGCTTACTGAAGGTTTTTAAAAAATGCTTATTGAATGACTAATTCCTTCATAAGAGCATGTAACTCTTCTGACACAAAATTCCTTTTTTGACTTCTGTTGTAATGCCGGAGAAACTGAGCAAGACAGAGATTAGAGAACAATTTGATAATTTATTAAATGGAGAGATATACTTGGACCAAATGGATCCATGGTTGGTCCCAGGGCTGAATGAGACTATCTTCTCAAAGAATTCAGCACTGAGTATCGGGACAGGAAGATTTTTATAGGATAACAAGAACAATGACATAATGGGGAAGGTACCTGGATGGGGGTAACCTATTGGGGGGAGATACCTAGGATGATACAATGGAGGGAGATACTGGAGAAGTTACTGATATGCTAATGATGTCTAAAATGGGTAAAGACCTTTATCCTCTCAAACATTTAAGAGGGAATGATTATAGACTGGGGTTTTGGGGCAGAGCAACTGAGGTAAGACCTTTATCTCATCAAACATTAAGAGGGAAAGGTTATAACCTGAGGCAGTGTAACTAAATAGGACAATTGGAGAAACTGGGTCAGGACATTAAAAGGGAACTGTGGCATAACACTATTTGAAGTCTTGCACTTATTTTCCTCTAATTTTGAGTTCAGTGAAGGTGAAAATCTAATTTCTTTATACTAGAATTCTGTACCTGTTTTGTTTTATGAAATTCCTGTTTCTAAATTGTCTGCACCTCTTAATTTAATTTGTTTAGTTTTCTAAGTTCATTCCCCCTTTCTTGGTTTTCTTGTCTTTTTTTGTGATAGGAATTACCTTTACGACCACTTCCTCTGGGATTCAGTTTGCATTGAGCCTCCTAGAGCTGTCATCTGGCATGTAATTTTCTTCTCCACACTCTTGGGTGTCAGTGTCATCCAGATTCTCCTGGTGTTAGCTCAACTGATCAACAGCATAATGGGTCTCTTCTGTGGCTTCTTTGAGAAAAGAGAGGTAATTTCTCTTTTAGGTGCCTCTGTAGCAAAATTGACTTTAGCATCTTCCAGGATTCCTTCTTAGAATCCTGGAATAATCATAATAATAGCTAACATTCATTTATTATTTTTCTTTCCCTACAATTCTTTTTAATAGTATTTTATTTTTTCAATTACATGTAAAGGCAATTTTAACATTCACCTAAAAATTTTTGAATTCCAAATTTTCTCTCTCCCTTCTTCCTTTCCCCCATCCCTAAAAGGTAAGAATTTTAAATAGGTTATATATGTGCAATCATGTAAAACATTTCCATGTTAGTTATGGCTAACATTATTTTAGAACTTTAAAGTATGTGAAGGGGTTTGGATATATTACCTTATTTAAGACGCATAAAACCTGACAAGTAGATGCTATTATTATCCTTATTTCATAGATAAGGAAACTAAACTTGAGAAAGGTTAAGTGGTTTATCCAAGACTATGGCTATTAAGTATCAGGGAAGTGATGTGAAATCAGGTGTTCCTAGATCTAAGACCAGGACTCTATCCACTATATCACCCAGCTACCTCTAGTTGAGATACGAGTATCTAGAAATTGGAGTTGAATATGGATAAGGGGATGTGTATGTATTGGGGTGGGGTGGGAGAGGGGAAATCCTAAAGTTAAAAGAAGTATCTAGAAAGACCACAAAAATGTTCATGGATCAAGAAGGCAAAGGACCTAGTTGGATAAAGGCAGAGGAGAGAACAGATCTAGAAATGATGTTAGGTTAGAAAAGAATCCAAAACAGAAAGACTTTAGACACTTCAACTTATTTTAGAAAAGACATTTCAGATGCAAACTGGCTACTAGCACGAAGTCTTCAGGATTCTTCGAGTTGTTTAGATAGGGTGAATAAAAGTAAGTTGAGAGAAATCAGTATATCACCAGGGTCTGGGATGCAGATGGATTGTTGGGATGATGTGTGTGTGTGTGTGTGTGTGTGTGTGTGTGTGTGTGTGTTCCATCTGTTTTTTGGGGGGAGAGAACAGCAAGACAAAGAGGGAAACATGTTTTTTCTACTCACTTCAACATTAGGACTCCTCCAACTCAGTGGAGACTGATAGAAGAATATATTAGAGATCTCCAAATCATTGGGGCCAAAGCATAGAGCCTGGAACATTTTCATAGCCTATGGTCAAGTGGGCAGAGCTTTTTAGGTGTCTCCACTGTAGCTTTTTTTTTTTTTTTTTTTTTTTGCTTTCCTCTTGAAATTGTAACGTTAAAGGTTATTGGACTTGAGGGAAAGGCTAGAAAAAATAGATAGACTGGAGAGGTGAAGAGGCAGAGGGAATCCAAGAATCTGGCCTCCATTGTGTTGTCCAAATTTAGTACTAGATAGTGATGAGTACTATCATTTTATTCTTGGATTTATTTATTTTTATATTATTATTACTATTATTATTATATACATATAATTATATGATTTATTTGGTTTCAGATTTAACTTCCAATCTGTGGTAGAGATGCCCTTCTCAAGTTGTCCTCCTTTCAAAAAAGAAACTGATTATGGAAACAAGAAAATGTGAAGAAAGTAAGAAACACACTCTCTACTGATAACTTTGTCATCTTTACTATATTTCTAATGGGCACAGTTATGGACAGGAAAGCCCAAACATAAGTTAACAAGCAAGAAAAAAAACTGTTTCTTGCTTGTTAATAGTTCATTAAAAATGAATTAACAACAGAGAAAGGACTATGGTGATAGAAAAGATCAGATGTCCAGCTCGGAAGAATACAATGAAGATAAAACAGGCTTCTTGCAAAGCTTCAAGGAAAAAATATAACATGGTCACAAGGCCAAAAATGTTCTTGGAAGAACTTAAAAAGGAGTTTAAAAATCAAATGAGAAATGTAAAAGAAAAATTGAGAAAGAAAATAAGAGTAATGCAATAAAATCAAGAAAATTATGAAAAGAAAGCAAAAAGAAAAAAAAGAAAAAGAGATCTAAATACTTACTGAAGAAAATAAATATTTAAAAATTAGAATTAGGCAGGAAAAAGAAAATGACTTCAAAAGACATCTAGAAATAATAAAACAAAATCAGAAGAATGAAAAAAAAAGAACACGAAGTTATCTCATTAGGAAAACAATTGACCTAGGAAATAGATAAAAGAGAAATAATATAAGAACTGTTGGACTATCTGAAAGTCATGACCAAAAAAGAGTCAAGAACCTGTGTGATAAGAAGTTATTAAGGAAAATTGTTCTGAAGTGTTAGAAATAAAGGATAAAATAAAAATTGAAAAAAAAATCCATCTTTCACCATCTGAAAACATCCCAAAATGAAAATTTACAGGAAGATTATAGCTAAATTGCAAAGTTCCCAAATCAAACAGAAAATATTATAAACATCTAGAAAGAAACAATTTAAATATTGTGGAGCTACAGCCAGAATAACACTAGATTTAGCAATTTTTACTTAAAAGACCAAAGGGCTTATGGGACATAATATTTTGAAAAGCAAAGGAGCTGGGTTTGCAACCAAAAATAATCTATTCAGCAAACTCCCCCTACAAGAGGGAAAAAATGGATATTTGATTAATCAAAAGATTTTTCAGGCATTCCTGAGGAAAAGACCAAAATTGAACAGAAATTTGATTTACAGATACAAGAATAAAGTGAAACATAAGAAGGTAACCATGAAAGTCTAATCAAAGAGATTTAATAAGATTAAACTGTTTACTTCTTATATGGAACAATGATATTTGTAACACTTGAAAATGTTATCATCTCCAGGGTAGTTAGAAAGTATATACATATATAGAAGATTTTGAGTTGAGTTGATTATGGTCAGAGAATTCTAAAAAATAAAGTTGGTTAGGGAGAGGAAAAATGAAACAAATTATCTCATACAAAAGAGGCGTGAATGGAAGAACTCTACAGTAGAGTAGAGGAAGAGGTGAAGGGCAGGCAGAGAGTTTTATTCTCATCAGAACTGAATTAAAGAGGGAATAACATACAGTTGAGTATTTTAAAAGATCTTCATTAGGGAGGGTCTCTTAGAAAAGTTTACAAATTAGGGAGACAGAAGGCAGAAGGAAATCAGGTTTCTGGGGAGGACTGGGGTAAAAAGACAAAAGGATAAACAGAAGGAAAAATAAGATGGAGGAATATATACAATTAGTAATCATAACTTTGAATATGAAGGGATGAATTCACTCTTGAGTTCATTAAATGGAAAAACATTTAATGGAAACAGAGAGCAGAATGGATCAAAACCCAGAATCTGATACTATGTGTTTGTTTGTTTTTTCCCCAGCAAACACATTTTAAAAAGTTCACATAGAATAAAAATAAAGGACGGAAGTAGAATTTATTCTTTAACTGATGTTAAAAAAAAAAAAAAAGCAGAGGTAGCTATCATGATCTTAGAAAAAGTTAAAACTAAAATAGATTTCATTAAAAGACATAAGTAAGATACCACAGATAATGACTATAAATATTAAGTATATATGTACCAAGTGCTACAACATCCAAATTTATAAAAGAAAAGATAAATGGTTTACAAATGGAAATAGTGACACTATAATAGAAGGGACTTCAACCTTTCCCACTTAGAAGTAGATAATTTAACCAAAAAATAAATAAGAAAGACTTTGAGGAAATAAATAGAGTCTTAGGCAAGCTAGATATTATAGACATCTGGAGAGAATTGAATGGGAATAGAAAAGAATATACTTTTTTCTCAGTGGTGTGTGGACATTTACAAAAACAGACAATACATTAGGCATAAAAGCTTTATGGTCAAATGCAGAAAAATAGAAATAATAAATATTGCTTTTCAGATCTATAATATACTAAAAGTACATTTAGTAAAGGATCATGGAAACATAGATTTAAATTAATTGAAAATTAAATAATCTAATCTTAAGAATGAATAAATTAAAGAACAAATCATAGAAATAGCAAATATTATTATTAAAGAGAATTACAATAATGAAAAAAAGTGCCAAAACTTATGGATTGTAGCAAAAACAGTAATGAGAGGAAAAAGTAGAACTCTGAGTACTTATAGCAATAAAACTGAAAAAGATCAGATCAATGAATTGTGTATGCAATTAAAAAACTAGAAAAAAGAACAAATTAAAAAGTTATAATTTCTATATATCACTATCAAAGTCTTGTAAAAAATATTTCATTTAAAATATGTGTGGGTAGATCTCTAGAAGCAAAGCAACGTTCTCAAGAACTGGCATCCCACCCATCTAGCAGACAATCGAAGGGAGGAAGCCCGCTAGGGAGCAGGGTAGAGCTTTTAATCCCTAATGCAAATTCCCCTCCCACCACTGACCCTCATCCTTATTGGCTGAGGATCTTACATTCCAAACGGGGGAACTATTCAAGAAATTGAACTTGACCAATAAGTACATAGGTACCCATATTTGGCTGAAATAGGGAGGATAACAAGAAGGGGACTTAAGTATGCCCTTGGGGGATAACAGGGAGGAGATAGCAGGGAGGAGACTTTAAGTATGTCCTTAAGATAGCAGGGAGGAGACACTTTAAGTATGCCCTTGACTTAATACTTGAAGTCCTTCAGGCCTACTCAAACTTTGAAATAGATGAAGCCTTACTCGATTTTCACAACTGTCTTGAAAGATCTTACTTTATCTCCTTCAAATACCTACAGACAAAATAAAATATCTGGGAATATACCTATCAAACTATATGAACATAATTATAAATAAGGTCAGATTTAAATAACTGGAGAAATATTAATTGTTCGTGGGTGGACCAATATGATAAAAATTACAATTTTATTTAAACTAATTTACTCATTCAGTGCCATTCCAATTGAACTACCAAAAAATTACTGAGCTAGAAAAAAAATAAAATTCACTTGCAAAAACAAAAGTTAAGAATATTAAAAGAAATGATAAAAAAAAAAGTTAAGTAAGAATGTTTATCACCAGATCTTAAACTGTATTATAAAGTGATAATTATCTATACTATTTGGTATTGGTTAAGAAATAGAATAGTGGATCAATGGAATAGAGTAGGTACACAATACAGAGTAGCAAATGACTATAATAACCTGGTGTTTAATAATTGTAGAGCTCTGAGTTTTGGGGATAAGAACTCACTATTTGGTAAAAATTGCTGGGAAAACTGGATACATGACTTAGACATAAAGAGAGATATTAGAAGAGAACATGAACTATATTGCCTGTCAGATTTATGGATAGAAGAATTTATGAAAAAAAGGGATAGAGAGCTTTGTGGGCTGTAAAATAAAACTTATTTATTTATTTATTTATTTGTTTGTTTGTTTGTTTGTTTTTAATTAAAGCTTTTTATTTACAAAACATATGCATAGGCAATTTTTCAACACTGATCCTGGCAAAACCTTTTGTTCCCAAATTTTCCCCTCCTTCCCCTCATCCCCTCCCCTAGTTGGCAGGTAATCTAATACATGCTAGATATGTTAAAATATATGTTAAATCCAATATATGTATACATATTTATACAGTTATCTTGCTGCACAAGAAAAATCGGATCAAGAAGGAAGAAAAAACTGAAAAAGAAAACAAAATGCAAGCAAACAACAACAGAGAGATTGAGAATGCTATGTTGTGGTCCACACTCAGTTCCCACAGGCCTCTCTCTGGTTGTAAATGGCTCTTTTTATCACTGAACAAGTGACACTGGTTTGAATCATTTCATAAAATAAATAATTTTGATTGTATTAAATTTAAAAAGTTTTTGAACAAATAAAACTAAAGTGATCAAGATTAGAAGAAAACCAGAAAATGGCAGGGGTGGGGGAGGAGAACCTTAAAGACAATTTCTTAGATAAAGACCTCATAACTCAAATATCTAGAGAACTGAGTCATATTTATAAAAATTAGTTATTATCCAGTTGACAAATTTTCAAATGATATGAATAAGTAGTTAGTAGAAGAAGAAATCAATACTATAAATTTGTTGTTTAGTTGTTTTCAGTCATGTCTGACTCTTTGTGAACCCATTTGAGGTTTTCTTTGCAAAGACTGGCATTATTTGCCATTTCCTTCTCCAGCTCAACTTAAAGATAAGGATATTGAAGCAAACAGCATTAAGTAATATGCCTAGAGTCTCACAAGTTTGTGAGGCTGGATTTGAACTCAGGTCTTTGTGATTCTAGGCCCATTGCTTTATCTACTTTGTCACATAAGCTGCAAAAATGAAAGGAAGGAAAGATTGATAATAGAACACTTTGATTTCAAAGTCCCGGAGAAAAGGAGGAAATAGTCTACTATTACCTCCTATTCCCTAAGTAATTTTTTTTAATGATAAAGTTAAATCTTAAAATAAGATTGTACACAAAGCTGTGAATTACTGTAGTATATGACTTGTTTTTATTTTAAAGTATCTAATAAATCAGCAGATATTCAATCAAGGCTATTCTGTTTGTGTTTACTACAGACCTTCTGTTTTCCTGTGGTTATTTAAAAATGGTTGTTATCTTTTTTTCTTCCTTACTTTCTCCCCTCCTTTCTTTCTTCTTTTACTATTTTTTTTTTTTTTGGTAACTTTATCTCTGACCATGTCCTTCTTCTACTTTTCTTCTTTCTCCCTAAATTGAAAAGGAAAAAAAACTAACCCATTGCATGCAATAAAAATTTTCAAGCAAAACAGATCTCATCTACCACTACACACATCAGATTGGCTAAGATGACGGAAAAAAAAATAATGAATGTTTGAGGGGATGCGGGAAAACTGGGACACTGATGCATTGTTGGAGGAGTTGTGAACGAATCCAACCTCTCTGGAGAGCAATCTGGAATTCTGCCCAAAAAGTTATCAAATTGTGCATACCCTTTGATCCAGCAGTGTTTCTATTGGGCTTATACCCCAAAGAGATACTAAAAAAGGGAAAGGGACCTGTATGTGCCAAAATGTTTGTGGCAGCCCTGTTGGTAGTGGCTAGAAACTAGAAATTGAATGGATGTCCATCAATTGGAGAATGGTTGAGTAAATTGTGGTATATGAATGTTATGGAATATTATTGTTCTGTAAGGAATGACCAGCAGGATGAATACAGAGAGGCCTGGTGAGACTTACATGAACTGATGCTAAGTGAAATGAGCAGAACCAGAAGATCATTATACACTTCGACAACGATATTGTATGAGGATGTATTCTGATGGAAGTGGACTTCTTTGACAAAGAGACCTAACTCCCGTTTCAATTGATAAATGATGGACAGAAGCAGCTACACCCAAAGAAAGAACACTGGGAAATAAATGTAAACTATTTGCATTTTTGTTTTTCTTCCCGGATTATTTTTACCTTCTGAATCCAATTCTCCCTGTGCAACAAGAGAACTGTTTGGTTCTGCAAACATATATTGTATCTAGGATATACTGCAACATATTTAACATATATAAGACTGCTTGCCATCTAGAGGAGGGGGTGGAGGGAGGGAGGGGGAAAAATAGGTACAGAAGCAAGTGCAAGGGATAATGTTGTAAAAAAATTACCCTGACATGGGTTCTGTCAATAAAAAGTTATTATAAAATAAAAATTAAAATTAAAAAAAAACAACCAAATCTCATCATGAGATTTGTTTACCTCTGAAAATGTATTTCTCATTCATCTGTTTGAATTCATCACATTTCTGTGAGAAGGTAGGTAGGTAGCATATTTCATCACTGTTACCATAGGTGATTGTAAAATTAATCATTGTGCTTGTCTTTTAAAGTTGCTTTTATATAATCTTGTTAAATCAATTGTTCTTCAGGTTTTGCTTACTCCATTTTGCATCAATTTATACAAATCTTCCAGATTTCATATTAAACCATATCTTTCACCATTTCTTATGGCATAGTCATATCTCATTATATTTACATATCATGATTTGTTCTGTCATTCTAATAGCTTAAAACTTCACTAAAATTTTTGGGAACCCTGTTTGTGTGTGAGCATATTTAAAGTAAGTACAAAATACAAGATAATTTTGGGGAGAAGGCACTAGCAGATTGAAGGAATAAGAAAGTCCTCATCAAAAACATGACACTAAGCTATTCTTCGTGTGAGGGACAGCCAGTGCAAAAGAAATGAGGTGTTGAAGACTGAGTGTATGAAGAGCAGTAAAAGGGCCAATTTGGCTGTACCTTGATGTTTATGAAATGTCATAGTGCATATAATAAGGGTGGAAAGTCAGGATAATAAAAGGTTGTACAGGGCTTTAAATGCTCCTGTAAACTAGTTGGCAAGTAGGGAACAACCTGAACTTTCTGGCTAATTGGTTCAACTCTGAGTAATATTTGCTCTGCCAAAGTGTATTTCCTCAAAGATATCTATAGCAGGTTTTTTTTTTTTGTTTTTTTTGTTTTTTTTTTTTTTTTTTTTTTTTTTTGTGGTGGCAAAGAACTGGAAATTGAGCAGATGCCCATCAATTGGTGAATAGCTGAACAAGTTGTGGTATATGAATGCAGTGGAATACCATTGTGCTATAAGAAATGGTAATATAAGCAAATGCATCTCTCTCTCTCTTTTTTTTAATTTACAGAACAATAATATTCCATAACATTCATATAACACAAAATACACAGAAGGAAAAAAAGAAGTTCAGAAGGGGACATAAAAAGGGATATTGTTGTGTTCAATAGTTAAAAGTAACTTGGATACTGGACTGGTTTTTCAAAGGAAAAGACTTCATTGTCATATAAAGTAGTTGGGACCAAGCAGCATCAGAGGGCTAGTTGGTTTAAAGGAGTACTCCAGGATGCATATTTTATAGGAAAAGTTTTTTTAATGTGTAATCTTTAATTACAATATAAAGTCATTACCTAGAGGATAAAATCAAAACTCCTTGAGCTATCATTCAAGGTCTGCTAAATCTGTCAATGATATCTTGTCAAATATTTGATTGGGGCTTTCTTGTGATTTAGGACTTCAAAGTAGGAGTTTGAAATCAAAAGTATCTTGCTACAGCTCTCAAAATAAGTCCAATCTAGAATAATATAGAATAATGAACAGGACAGAGTTTGCAAGAGTAAACAGTCCATCCTCCTAGTTTCTGATCTGCTATTGTAAAATGGGGAGATGGATTAATTTGTAAACAAAAAGGAAAACCAGCATTTTAATGCTACAAGTTAAATCTCAAATTTTTGAGATAGAAAATGTTGTCAGTCATTTAAAATTTAAACTGTCTTTAAAGAGGTCAAAAGAATAGGAAAAGGACAAAAAATATTTATAGCAACTCTTTGTGGTGCTGAAGATTTGGAAACCAAAGAGGGATATATAAATTTGGGAATGGCTGAATAAGTTATGGTATGTGAATATTGTGGCATACTATTGCTGTTAGAAATGATGAATGGGATCATTTCAGAGAAATCTAGACATATGAACTGAGGCAAACTGAAATGGATAGAACAGGAAAACAATTTATAGAGTAATAACAACATTGTAAAGACAAACAACTTTGAAAGACTTAGGACTCTGATCATGGCAATGACTTACTAAATGCCAGAGGACTTATGATGAAATATTGTACTCATCTTCTGACAGAGAGGTGATAGACTCAGGATAAAGATTGAGACATTATTTTTTGGATATATCCAATGTTTTACTTGACTGTGTGTATGTGTGAGTGTGAGTGGATACATATGTATATAAATACATATGTATGTGTGTGTATATTTTTTTACAAAGGTTTTCTTTTTCTTTTTCAACCAATAGGGGAATGTTGAAAGTGAGAGAGGATGAATTTTTGTTGATTAAAAAAGTTTACCAGGAAAGGGTGGGGCAGTGTGATGGACATGAATCGCCAGGCCAGGCAGCACAATAATTCTTTTTTGAGCACATATGGAGTATGTGCTAGTTGCTTTTTTTTTTTTTTTTTAATTATTTATTTTGTATATCCAGAACCTAGATCAGTGTCCTGGCACATTGTTCAGTTGTGTCTGAGTCTTTGTTACCCTACTTAATTTTTTTTTTTTTTGGTAAAGATATTGGAGTGATTTGCCTTGTCCTTTTCCAGCTCATTGTGATTGAGGTTCAGAAGGGAGACTCCAAAAGGTTAGGGTTATATACCAGTGCTGTGAGATATCTCAAAAAAAGAATTTGCAGGCTTGAACCCATTTCTAAGTTACAGGGCAAAGTTTATTATAATTGTGATACCAGCTGAAGTGGGCTAAGTTACAAAAGGATTTAACAAAGAATCAAAAGCAAGAAGACAAATTTATAGGAAAAGACAGAGAGATCTGGTTCTTCACATCATTGATAGGTTAATTTTATGGCCCAGAGAATTGAGGATTGGTCTAGTATGCACTTCACCATTTGTCTCAGAAACCTTATTATCACTGACCAGCAGATTGTTATCTGGCAGTCGGCAAAGTTTCTAGGACTATACTATGGTATTCCTAAAGCTAAGAGACTTTAGGATTATTTCTAAAGAGATTATTAAAACAAAAGTACTCTTAAAATCTGGGGGTCTCAGAATTACCGTTTTATTTCTCCTATAAGTTGCATTCCCTTCAATTATATTAATGAGGCACACAGAGGTAAGTGATCCATAGGGTCACACAGCTAGTAAGTGTCTGAAGTCACATTTGAACTCAGGAAGATGAATATTCCTGCTTCCAAGTCCAAAGTTCAAGATAATTTTGGGGAGAAGGCACTAGCAGATTGAAGGAATAAGAAAGTCCTCATCAAAAACATGACACTAAGCTATTCTTCGTGTGAGGGACAGCCAGTGCAAAAGAAATGAGGTGTTGAAGACTGAGTGTATGAAGAGCAGTAAAAGGGCCAATTTGGCTGTACCTTGATGTTTATGAAATGTCATAGCGCATATAATAAGGGTGGAAAGTCAGGATAATAAAAGGTTGTACAGGGCTTTAAATGCTCCTGTAAACTAGTTGGCAAGTAGGGAACAACCTGAACTTTCTGGCTAATTGGTTCAACTCTGAGTAATATTTGCTCTGCCAAAGTGTATTTCCTCAAAGATATCTATAGCAGGTTTTTTTTTTTTTTGTGGTGGCAAAGAACTGGAAATTGAGAAGATGCCCATCAATTGGTGAATAGCTGAACAAGTTGTGGTATATGAATGCAGTGGAATACCATTGTGCTATAAGAAATGGTAATATAAGCAAATGCATCTCTCTCTCTCTTTTTTTTAATTTACAGAACAATAATATTCCATAACATTCATATAACACAAAATACACAGAAGGAAAAAAAGAAGTTCAGAAGGGGACATAAAAAGGGATATTGTTGTGTTCAATAGTTAAAAGTAACTTGGATATTGGACTGGTTTTTCAAAGGAAAAGACTTCATTGTCATATAAAGTAGTTGGGACCAAGCAGCATCAGAGGGCTAGTTGGTTTAAAGGAGTACTCCAGGATGCATATTTTATAGGAAAAGTTTTTTTAATGTGTAATCTTTAATTACAATATAAAGTCATTACCTAGAGGATAAAATCAAAACTCCTTGAGCTATCATTCAAGGTCTGCTAAATCTGTCAATGATATCTTGTCAAATATTTGATTGGGGCTTTCTTGTGATTTAGGACTTCAAAGTAGGAGTTTGAAATCAAAAGTATCTTGCTACAGCTCTCAAAATAAGTCCAATCTAGAATAATATAGAATAATGAACAGGACAGAGTTTGCAAGAGTAAACAGTCCATCCTCCTAGTTTCTGATCTGCTATTGTAAAATGGGGAGATGGATTAATTTGTAAACAAAAAGGAAAACCAGCATTTTAATGCTACAAGTTAAATCTCAAATTTTTGAGATAGAAAATGTTGTCAGTCATTTAAAATTTAAACTGTCTTTAAAGAGGTCAAAAGAATAGGAAAAGGACAAAAAATATTTATAGCAACTCTTTGTGGTGCTGAAGATTTGGAAACCAAAGAGGGATATATAAATTTGGGAATGGCTGAATAAGTTATGGTATGTGAATATTGTGGCATACTATTGCTGTTAGAAATGATGAATGGGATCATTTCAGAGAAATCTAGACATATGAACTGAGGCAAACTGAAATGGATAGAACAGGAAAACAATTTATAGAGTAATAACAACATTGTAAAGACAAACAACTTTGAAAGACTTAGGACTCTGATCATGGCAATGACTTACTAAATGCCAGAGGACTTATGATGAAATATTGTACTCATCTTCTGACAGAGAGGCGATAGACTCAGGATAAAGATTGAGACATTATTTTTTGGATATATCCAATGTTTTACTTGACTGTGTGTATGTGTGAGTGTGAGTGGATACATATGTATATAAATACATATGTATGTGTGTGTATATTTTTTTACAAAGGTTTTCTTTTTCTTTTTCAACCAATAGGGGAATGTTGAAAGTGAGAGAGGATGAATTTTTGTTGATTAAAAAAGTTTACCAGGAAAGGGTGGGGCAGTGTGATGGACATGAATCGCCAGGCCAGGCAGCACAATAATTCTTTTTTGAGCACATATGGAGTATGTGCTAGTTGCTTTTTTTTTTTTTTTTAATTATTTATTTTGTATATCCAGAACCTAGATCAGTGTCCTGGCACATTGTTCAGTTGTGTCTGAGTCTTTGTTACCCTACTTAATTTTTTTTTTTTTTTGGTAAAGATATTGGAGTGATTTGCCTTGTCCTTTTCCAGCTCATTGTGATTGAGGTTCAGAAGGGAGACTCCAAAAGGTTAGGGTTATATACCAGTGCTGTGAGATATCTCAAAAAAAGAATTTGCAGGCTTGAACCCATTTCTAAGTTACAGGGCAAAGTTTATTATAATTGTGATACCAGCTGAAGTGGGCTAAGTTACAAAAGGATTTAACAAAGAATCAAAAGCAAGAAGACAAATTTATAGGAAAAGACAGAGAGATCTGGTTCTTCACATCATTGATAGGTTAATTTTATGGCCCAGAGAATTGAGGATTGGTCTAGTATGCACTTCACCATTTGTCTCAGAAACCTTATTATCACTGACCAGCAGATTGTTATCTGGCAGTCGGCAAAGTTTCTAGGACTATACTATGGTATTCCTAAAGCTAAGAGACTTTAGGATCATTTCTAAAGAGATTATTAAAACAAAAGTACTCTTAAAATCTGGGGGTCTCAGAATTACCGTTTTATTTCTCCTATAAGTTGCATTCCCTTCAATTATATTAATGAGGCACACAGAGGTAAGTGATCCATAGGGTCACACAGCTAGTAAGTGTCTGAAGTCACATTTGAACTCAGGAAGATGAATATTCCTGCTTCCAAGTCCAAAGTTCTATCCACTGGGCCACCTAATTGCTGGCCCCTTAACAGGTACTCAAAACATTTATGTTAAATTAAATTGATTTAGGGGCACCTATTTAGTCAATCAACAAACTTTTATTAAGTGCCTACAGGCCAAGCACTGTACTATACACTGGGATAATATTGACCAATTAGCTTATGATCAAAGATGGAACAACCAGGATGGACAAGGGTCTAGTGACATGGTAATTAGCTAGTAATTTTGTAAAACCTTGATGCTATCACTATGCTCAATTATAGAGGAGAAAATTTAAAGCAAACAGCTGGACAAATTCATAACCCAATAAGTATAAAAGGCAGGATTTAAACTTCTATATATAGCTGTTTCTAGGAAGGACATTATTATTATTATTATTATTTTTAAAGCCAAGTTAGATGGCTGGTAGAACAGAAGATCTGGAATGAAGAACATCCAAATTAGCATCTGCTTCACATATTTATTGCCACCTCTATGTCTGAGTAAAATCCATTAAACTCTCTTCGGCTGTTTCCTCCTTTGTAAAATGCGGGTAACGTAGCATCCCCTCCTCCCCGGGTTGTTGTGTGAGTCAAATAATTCACGTTGCATTTGCAAGACTTAAAGAGCTCTACAAACCCTGATTATTGTTATTTTAATATTATTTTTATATCCTTTGCTTTTAAGCAGTACTGTTAATCATTTTGCCATAGCTCCTCACCCTCTTTTCTTTTCTCTTCCATCTTTCTCTTTCCCTCTTCCACGTCTCCATTTCCTTGCTCCAACTTATAATAAGCCTTTTAGGATGAAATATCACCGGAGGATTGCGCACGCGCACACTTGAATTCCCCGCCTCGGCACCTCTGAACCCCAGAAATACGAAGAGGGGGCGGAACGGGCGGAGCGGAAGTGACGCCAGGTTGCTAGGAGACGGTGTCCGAGCGACCTGGCTAAATCTGGCACGGGTTTCCATCTAGCAGCAGGCTCGGCCCCGGGGTCTCCCCATCTGCCGCGACCATGTCCGTCACGGCTTCCATTCCTGGTGTGAGCGACAAGGACAAGAGCCACGTGGGCTCGGAGAACACCTACATCCTGCGTCCCGTCTTCCAACAGAGGTAGGTAGGGGTAGGGCTGAGGGCCTTGCGTGCGGGCCTGGAGCAGATGGATTCAGGTTAGGAACCTGGGTAAGCTTGTAAAATTTTAACAAGCGGTTCTTCGGGAAGGACAACCTTCAAATCACACATTATTTAAACTGAATCCTTAAGATTTTTTTCTGTCTTTTCTATGTCTTCAGACAGTTAACAAAGCAGTAAGCCGAGTTCTAATTTGTAGCCCGTTTGCCGTCTTCGAGATGTAAATGTTCACCCTGAAAATTTAACTATAGGTTCTGATCAGTGTAAACGGATTCCTCTAACCTTTTACTTGGGAGCCGCCGAGATAGGGGCGGATAGATTTTGAGCGGAGGCTCTGGATGATGGCCAGCTCGGATCCTGTCGTGGAGTTAACGGCAGAGGGCAGCAGAGCACGGCTTATCACCCACTGCTTCTGAGGCATCAAAGGCACCCAGTTTGTTTTCTGAGGGCTAAGCTGTAGTGGGAGCATATATTCTTCCACCAGCTGGGCGAAGAACCTCCTTCCCTCTCTGATCCCTCCCGTTCTCTCCCAGGATACTCATTGTCCCCTCCTCCTCCTCTCATACCCCTCCCTCCTCTCATCCCACTCACTCTACTCCCTTCTCTAACCTCCCTCCCTCCTCTCAGCTCCTTATTTCTCTCCCTCTTCTAACTCCCCTCCCTCCTCGAATCCCTCCTATCTCCTCTCATCCTCCCCTCCTCGAATCCCTCTCTCTCCCTCCTCTCTTCTTCCCTCCCTTTTCCTCCCTCTTCCCCTTTTCTCCATGTCTTTCCTCCTCTCCTCAAATCTTAGCATCATTCCCCCAGGCTTTGATAATGATGGACCCCTTCTTGGCAAAGCCGAATGTCCTTTAAAACCTTATCCTTAAAAAACCACTACAAATTCCTAGGAAAAAGTTGTCTATATTCACATTCCTTCTTCAGTTGACATAGTGCAATCTATTTTGAAAATTCAATTTTATTTTAGTTGTAGTTCCAAATTCTCTCTCTCCTTTCCATTCCCTCCCCCACCTATTGAAGAAGAAAAGAAAAACAATCCGCTAGAATTATGTATAGTCATGCAAGACAAATTCTGTCATTAGCCCCAAAAAACAAAAACAAGAACTGAAAAAGTGTTTCATGCTCTAATTCATCATTTCTCTTTCTGGATGTGGATGGCCTGTTGCATCATGAATCCTTTGGAATTGTAGTTGGTTGGTCATTGTATTGATCGCAGTAATCTTTCAGAATTCATTAACTTTATAATATTGTTGCTGATGAGGTCCTGGGACACTGGGGTTGGCAGAAAAAGCCTGAAGCACTGGTAAGATTATTCCCCAAGGCAAGCAGGGAAGACACTGATGGGGATCAGTTAGCCCCGGTGGAAGTCCTAGGTAGCCACAATTTGCTGGGTCCAGCCAGAAATCCAAGTTATGTCAAATATCTTTGTTGAACCCCTTTTGAGTTAGTTCACCTGAGTGTTCTGCTTTGTGGTGTCTTTCTCCTTATTATCACTGACTAAATCTTTTAGGGTGCTAAACTTCTGTATGGTTTAGCCTGCCAATTAATGGCATACTCACATCCCAGAGTATATTCTTTTAACGGATTCTTCCAAACTCTTTTCCTCAGTAACCCTTTTGCTTTCCCAAATCTATTTCACATTTATTATTCCTGATGTCTGTTGTATCTCTTCATATTGTTTGAAAACTCTAGGTGCCTACATCAATCACAACACGTGGGGCTGAAGTCAGACATGTCAGTTATTAGTGTATAAATTGTTCTTCTGGCTCTGCTCATTTAACTTCTCATAAAAGATTTTCTGAAATTATTCCCTTCATCATTTCTTATGGCACAGTTTCTTTTTTTTATAAGGCTATTTTTTAAAAAAATAACTTTTTATTGACAGAACCCATGCCAGGGTAATTTTTTACAGCATTATCCCTTGTACTCACTTCTGTTCCGATTTTTCCCCTCCTTCCCTCCACCCCCTCCCCCAGATGGCAAGCAGTCCTACACATGTTAAATAGGTTACAGTATATCCTAGATACAATATATGTGTGCAGAACCAAACAGTTTTCTTGTTGCACAGGGAGAATTGGATTCAGAAGGTAGAAATAACCCGGGAAGAAAAACAAAAATGCAAGCAGTTTATATTCATTTCCCAGTGTTCTTTCTTTGGGTGTAGCTGCTTCTGTCCATCCTTAATCAATTGGAACTGAATTAGCTCTCTTTATCGAAGAGATCCACTTCCATCAGAATACATCCTCAAACAGTATCGTTGTTGAGGTATATAATGATCTCCTGGTTCTGCTCATTTCACTTAGCATCAGTTCATGTAAGTCTCACCAGTCCTCTCTGTATTCATCCTGCTGGTCATTCCTTATAGAACAATAATATTTCATAACATTCATATACCACAATTTACTCAACCATTCTCCAATTGATGGGCATCCATTCATTTTCCAGCTTCTAGCCACTACAAACAGGGCTGCCACAAACATTTTGGCACATACAGGTCCCTTTCCCTTTTTAAAAATCTCTTTGGGGTATAAGCCCAGTAGAAACACTGCTGGATCAAAGGGTATGCACAGTTTGATAACTTTTTGAGCATAGTTCCAAATTGCTTTCCAGAATGTCTGGATGTGTTCACAATTCCACCAACAATGTATCAGTATCCCTATTTTCCCACATCCCCTCCAACATTCCACATTATCTTTCTCTGTCACTCTAGCCAATCTGACAGGTGTGTAGTGGTATCTCAGAGTTGTCTTAATTTGCATTTCTCTGATTAATAATGATTTGGAGCATATTTTCATGTGTCTATAAATAGTTTCAATTTCTTCATCTGAGAATTGTCTGTTCATATCCTTTGACCATTTATCAATTGGAGAATGGTTTGATTTATAAATTAGAGTCAATTCTCTATATATTTTGGAAATGAGACCTTTATCAGAACCTTTGACTGTAAAAATGTTTTCCCATTTTATTGTTTCCCTTCTAATCTTGTCTGCATTTGTTTTGTTTGTACAAAAACTTTTCAATTTGATATAATCAAAATTTTCTATTTTGTGGTCAGTAGTGATCTCCAGTTCTTCTTTGGTCATAAATTCCTCCCTCTTCCACAAGTCTGAGAGGTAAACTATCCTATGCTCTTCCAATTTATTTATAAACTCATTCTTTATGCCTAGGTCATGAACCCATTTTGACCTTATCTTGGTGTACGGTGTTAAGTGTGGGTCAATGCCTAGTTTCTGCCATACTAATTTCCAATTTTCCCAGTAATTTTTGTCAAATAATGCATTCTTATCCCAAAAACTGGGGTCTTTGGGTTTGTCAAACACTATATTATTAAATTTATTGGCTGTTTTGTCCTTTGAACCTAACCTGTTCCATTGATCAACTAGTCTGTTTCTTAGCCAATAGCAGATGGTTTTAGTAATTGCTGCTTTATAATATAATTTTAGATCTGGTACAGCTAGGCCACCTTCATTTGATTTTTTTTTCATTAATTCCCTTGAAATTCTTGATCTTTTGTTTTTCCATATGAACTTTGTTGTTATTTTTTCTAGGTCATCAAAATAGTTTTTTGGGAGACTGATTGGTATAGCGCTAAATAAATAGATTAGTTTAGGTAGTATTGTCATCTTTATTATATTTACTCACCCAATCCAAGAGCATTTAATATTTTTCCAGTTGGTTAGATCAGACTTAATTTGTGTGAAAAGTGTTTTGTAGTTTTGCTCATAAAGTTTCTGATTTTCCCTTGGCAGATAGATTCCTAAATATTTTATACAATCAGTAGTTACTTTAAATGGAATTTCTTTTTGTAACTCTCACTGTTGGGTTTTGTTAGTGATATACAAAAATGCTGATGACTTATGTGGGTTTATTTTGTATCCTGCAACTTTGCTGAAGGTGTGGATTGTTTCTAATAACTTTTTAGTAGAGTCTCTGGGGTTCTCTAAGTATACCATCATATCATCAGCAAAGAGTGATAATTTGGTTTCCTCATTGCCTATTCTTATTCCTTTAATCTCTTTCTCAAGTCTTATTGCCAAAGCTAGCATTTCTAATACAATATTAAATAGTAACGGTGATAGTGGGCAACCTTGTTTCACTCCTGATCTTTTTGGGAATGGTTGCAGTTTGTCCCCCTTATATATGATGCCTACTGCTGGTTTTAAATAGATGCTACTGATTATTTTAAGGAAAAGTCCATTTATTCCTATAATCTCAAGAGTTTTTAATAGGAATGGATGTTGGATTTTATCAAATGCTTTTTCTGTATCTATTGAGATGATCATACGGTTTTTGTTAATTTGATTATTAACATGGCCAATTATACTGATAGTTTTCCTAATATTGAACCAGCCCTGTATTCCTGGTATAAATCCGACTTGATCGTTGTGTATTATCCTGGGGATGATTTTCTGTAGTCTTTTTGCTAATATCTTATTTAAGATTTTAGCATCTATATTCATTAGGGAGATTGGTCTACAATTTTCTTTCTCTGTTTTCAACCTACCTGGTTTAGGTATCAGTACCATGTCTGTGTCATAAAAGGAATTTGGTAGGACTCCTTCATTCCCTATTTTTTCAAATAGTTTATAAAACATTGAGGTTAATTGTTCTTTGAATGTTTGGTAGATTTCACATGTGAATCCATCTGGTCCCGGGGATTTTTTTTAGGGAGTTGATTAATAGCTTGTTCTATTTCTTTTTCTGAAATGGGACTATTTAAGCAATTTACTTCCTCCTCTGATAATCTGGGAAGCCTATATTTTTGGAGATAGTCATCCATTTCACTTAGGTTATCAAATTTATTGGCATAAAGTTGGGCAAAGTAACCCCTTATTATTTCTTTGATTTCCTCTTCATTGGTGGAAAGTTCTCCCTTTTCATTTTTAAGACTACTAATTTGATTTCCCTCTTTCCTTTTTCTAATCAGATTTACCAAAGGTTTATCAATTTTATTGCTTTTTTCATAAAACCAACTCTTAGTTTTGTTTATTAGTTCAATAGTTTTTTTACTTTCTATATTATTAATTTCTCCTTTTAATTTTAGAATTTCAAGTTTAGTAATTGATTGGGGTTTTTAATTTGGTCTTTTTCTAGCTTTTTAAGTTGCAGGCCCAATTCATTGATCTTCTCTTTCTCTATTTTATTCAAGTAAGCCTCTAAGGATATAAAATTTCCCCTTATTACCGCTTTGGCTGCATCCCATAAATTTTGGTATGATGTCTCACCGTTGTCATTATCTTGAGTGAAATTATTAATTGTGTCTATAATTTGCTTTTTCACCCAATCATTCTTTAAGATGAGATTATTTAGTTTCCAATTACTTTTTGGTCTATTTATATCTAACTTTTTGTTGAATGTAGTTTTTATTGCATTGTGATCTGAAAAGAAAGCATTTACTATTTCTGTCTTCCTGCATTTAATTTTGAGGTCTTTATGTCCTAAAAGCTATTTATTTTTAGAACATATGCATGGATAATTTGACATTGACCCTTTCACAGCCTTGTGTTTCAGATTTTCTCCTCCTTTCCCCCATTCTCTAACATATACAAGCAATTCAGTATATATTAAACATGTTAAAAATGTTAAATCCAATACGTATAAACAGTTATACAGTTCTCCTGCTGCAAAGAGAAATCAGTTCAAAAAGAGAAAGTGAATGAGTAAGAAAACAAGATGCAAGCGAACAACAACAAAAAGTGAGAATGTTATATTGTGGTCCACATTCAGTTCTCACAGTCCTCTCTCTTTGGGTGTAGATGGCTCTCTTCATCACAAGATCATTGGAAATGGCATCAATCATCTCATTGTTGGAACATCCATCAGTATTGATCATCCTTAATCTTGCTGTTGCCGTGTACAATGATCTCCCATCCGTTCATTTCACTTAGCATCAGTTCGTGTAAGTCTCTCCAGAGCTCTCTGAAAGCATCCTGCTGATCGGTTTTTACAGAACAATAATATTTGATAGCATTCATATACCATAATTTATTCAACCATCAACTCTGAGATACCACTGCACACCTGTCAGATTGGCTAAGATGACAGGAAAAAATAATGATGAATGATGGAGGGGATGCGGGAAAACGGGGACACTGATGCATTGTTGGTGGAACTGTGAACGAATCCAACCATTCTGGAGAGCAATCTGGAATTATGCCCAAAAAGTTATCAAATTGTGCATACCCTTTGATCCAGCAGTGTTTCTATTGGGCTTATATCCCAAAGAAATACTAAAGAAGGGAAAGGGACCTGTATGTGCCAAAATGTTTGTGGCAGCTCTGTTTGTAGTAGCTAGAAACTGGAAATTGAATGGATGCCCATCAATTGGAGAATGGCTGGGTAAATTGTGGTATATGAATGTTATGGAATATTATTGTTCTGTAAGAAATGACCAGCAGGATGAATACAGAGAGGCTTGGAGAGACTTACATGAACTGATGCTAAGTGAAATGAGCAGAACCAGGAGATCACTTTACACTTCGACAACGATATTGTATGAGGATGTATTCTGATGGAAGTGGATTTCTTTGACAAAGACTCAGTTTCAATTGATAAATGATGGACAGAAGCAGCTACACCCAAAGAAAGAACACTGGGAAACGAATGTCAACTATTTGCATTTTTGTTTTTCTTTCCGAGTTGTTTTTAACCTTCTGAATCCAATTTTCCCTGTGTAACAAGAGAACTGCTTGGTTCTGCAAACATATATTGTATCTAGGATATACTGCAACATATCTAACATATATAGGACTGCTTGCCATCTAGGGGAGGGGGTGGAGGGAGGGAGGGGAAAAATCAGAACAGAAGCGAGTGCAAGGGATAATGTTGTAAAAAAAATTACCCTGGCATGGATTCTGTCAATATAAAGTTATTGTAAAATAAAATATTAAAAAAAAATTTATTCAACCATTCTCCCACTGATGGGCATCTACTTAGTTTCCAATTTCTAGCCACTACAAAGAGGACTGCCACAAACATTTTTGCACACGTGGGTCCCTTTCCCTCCTTTAAGATCTCTTTGGGATACAAGTCCAGTTGCAACACTGTTTGATCAAAGAGTATGCACAATTTGATAACTTTTTGAGTATTGTTCCAAATTGCTCTCCAGAATAGCTGGATCTGTTCACAGTTCCACCAACAATGTATTAGTGTCCCAGTTTCCCACATCCCCCCCAACATTTGTTCTTGTCTTTTTCTGTCATCTTAGCCAATCTGACAGGTGCATAGTGATATTTCAGAGTTGTCTTAATTTGCATTTCTCTGATCAATAGTGATTTAGAGCACCTTTTCATATGATTAGAAATGGTTTTAATTTCTTCTTCTGAAAATTGTCTGTTCATATCCTTTGACCATTTATTAATTGGAGAATGGGTTGGAGTCTTATAAATTTGAGTCAGTTTTATATATATTTTAGAAATGAGGCCTTTATCAGAACCCTTATATGTAAAAACAATTTCCCAATTTATTGTATAGCACAATTTCTTATAGTATTCTATCATATTCCTATACCATGAGTTATTCAGCTACTGCAACTGATGGCATTGCTTTAATTTCTATTCTTTTACTGGTTCAGTTGTTTCAAACTTGTGTGAGAAGCATCACTACATCTCCATCCAATTAATCACAAACTCATCTTAGAGAGGCAAAAAGAAATTTATTGCTTTTCATGAGAAAGGACATCCCCCAGTGTCGACAGAAACAAGGTTAGCAAAGGAGTTCAAGGGTAAACAGTTCTCAGCAGGTTTATATAGACCCTAGGGTGGAGTCCCCACCTCCTTACCCCCAGCTCTTTAGAGCTTCTGGTGGGAATTTTCTCTAGCAACAAAAGATTGAAAAACTAAGATGTTTGCTCAACAGATAGGAAGACTTGTAGTCTCACTCTTCCCGCATCCTGAATGCACCAAAGGAGCTTCAACAATGCAAGGTTTAAAAATAAACAAAAAGAAAATTCCCTTTAAATCTCAAATTACCACCATATCACAAAACAGTCCTGCTCCTAAGAAGCTTGCATTCTTACATTCTTTTTTTTTGGGTGAGGGTGGGGGTGGGGGTGGAGATAACTTCCACTCTGACCACCACCAATGTCCTTTTGATCTCAGTTTTCTAATTTAAATTTCATTTCTTCAATTTAATTTGTATAATTGTGAAAACCAAACAAATATTTATTCATTTCTCACAGTCTCCACTATTTTTTTTAATGATCTAATTTCCACATCCTTTTCTAACACCTCCAATTTGGATGATATTTTTACTTCCCATTTCATAAAACTCTACTGACTTTTGCACAGATCTCCTTACACAAGATGGATAATTAATCCCTGAGTTCTCTGCTAATACATCCTTTTCCTGCCAATAACCTGCCCAGAGCCATATTGTTTTCCCATGCCATTCTGCTGGTGGCATCTAACATTCTCTTCACTGCTTCTCATGTAGCTTTTACTCACCAGAGTAGGGAATGACCCCAAATCCAGAATGAACTAGATTTCTAGTTTTGAATTTATCAATTATTATCCTTGACTTTCTTCTTTGAATGCCACACACATTTAGGGTTCTTTTGGTTTCTGTTGACTACTTATGACTATAGAAATATGCTGTAAGAAGAAAAGGCAGAGGCCTGATTATAACAGCACTGGAATTGATCCTTTAGGGCTTCAGCTTGAGGGCACTTAAATCACAGCCAACAACCAGTCAAGTAGTAATAATCCCACTTTATAGCCAATTTAGCTCTTAAATGGTGGGTTACTAACAATAATTCAGATAATCATTCCCAAATTCAAAACTCATCTCAGTAGCAAGTTCCACTAATCAGAGGCTTCAAATCTTAAAACCTAACCATGTGCCTGTAGAGCATAATCAAAAACTAAATGCAGGACTGTTGGTTAAAATCCTGCCATAAGTGCTCCAAGAAATCTTTAGATTATATTTGCTGCCATATTCATTAAACAATGAATGAGACCATGACGCACTTAAGTAAATGCTAAACAATTCTGCTGAAAACAGATAGAGAACTTGGAAGTAATCATTTTCAGAGAACTTTTTTACAGATTTCACTTAAAGTTCCTTGCATTGTTAAGCTGCAGAACTTTTGATACAGCATCACAAATGACTTTGCCTTAAAACAGCCACAGATATGAAAAATAAAAACAAATACACATTTATTAACACCATGTAAACATAAGTTATTCCTTTAAATAATAGAAACAATTAATGTTAAAGGAATTTCATTTAACTAGCTTGGGGGGAGGCACCAAGAAAGGGTGAGGGGGTGAGCATGAGTGAATGGACTTGATTTCTCACTTCTAATAGCAGCCATGCCCAGTGTGGGGAAGGGTGGACCAAACCTTCCCAAGCCAGCAAATCATACAAATAATTAGTATACAGTTTTCAGTCCTAAATTTCAGATTAATTATCAACACTCCCAATGAAAAACCTCCAGAAACCTAAAGGTGAAGAGACTGGAATTTTACACCCAGCAAGTTTACAA